>NW_026901098.1:25000-280543 GCF_033783945.1 Neopsephotus bourkii | reverse complement strand
CTTATTTCAGTGCAGTTTCCAAAGAACATATCAAATATTTTCATAATCTCTTGTAATTGAAAAATTGCCCAAAGACACATATCCCCATTTTCAAGGAAACATTGCAAAAGTTTCCAGAAGTAACAAAGGTGATTCTTTGAGGCAACTTACTGTACTCTCTACAATATAACAAAGAGAGGTGTTTATATTAAAAAACCTAGCTTGACACCAAAATGCTTTATGTTTATCAACAGAAAAGCACTGAGAACGAATCTGTACACAAGATGCTCTATTAACATTGCAAATATATAAATTAGCACATTCTTACTTAAAGTGAATTGAATTTAGATGTGAACTGGATTTGCCATTAATTACAGTCATGTAGATCACTGGCTACAGTTTGCAATTTCCTAAGTTTCCAAGACTGTCTAAAATAGTTAAGATACAGCATCTTCCCACGAAATAATTATACTGTAGTAACACTTAGAGGTCTCATCCAAGAACAGGACTAAAAAATATAACAAAGTTTATTTTTTAAATAGAAACTGCAAGTCTTATTTAGTGTAATTTTAACTATCTCCTGAACATCCTTCTCCAAGATCCCCAATTTATTCACCTGCAAAATCACAAAGTATACAACGCACCTTTCAAATTAAAGCCGGGCCAGACAGCTTTATTTATTCAGTTTATTGTTAGAAAGCCTTTTTAAAGAAAATAAATACATTACAGTTATAATACATAATTAAAGAGTCAGGTTCACTGTTAAGTATGCTTATTCCATCTTCTTCCAAATAGATATCTGACAATTTGGTATCACAAGTTCTTAATGAGCATTCACAAATCAACAGCAAGTTAAGAAGGTAAAAATAAATTTCACAACTGTGATGGGTGAGCATTTAAATTCTCAGTTGAGAAAGAAAAAAAAAAAAAACGGAATATACAGCAAAGTGCTAGGAGAAGGAGTTCTGTCTGTATTCGGATTTGTCTCTAATAAATAACTTCGTAGACTGTAGCTTTCTTGTCTCCAGAGCCAGTGACAATGTATTTGTCATCCACAGAGATATCACAGCTAAGCACGGATGAGGATTCTTTGGACTACAAGAAAGATGAAAAGAAGAAAAAAAGAAAAAAAAAGAATAAAAAATACAGCTTTCCATCCTTCAACCCAGAAGGGCTTGAAGGTTAATTGGAAGAGTTTATAGAAAGGGAATACACCGAAAGCTTATTTAAATATCAGTACCGTAGCGGCAGCTTTTGCTACAAGACTGTTTCTCCAAACTTGTTGTGCCTAAAGCTCTATGGCAACAAAAAACAGCAGCAGAAAGGGAAGCAAATGTTATGAACCTAGAGACAATCTATCAATCAAAAAAAAAAAAAAAAAGGAAGCAGCCCTTTCTATACCCTTTACAAGTAATGAGCATTTATTAATATTATATATATTAGCTTTTGCATAAAAAAACAAAAAGCCATATTCTTGTTGTTCTTCCTTCCCTGTTTTATTGTAAACCAGAAATCATTATGGAGTAGCATAATAAAGCCCTGCTCACCCACAGGCATAAGACAAAAGGACTCCACAGAAGTAACTGTACCTCCTCTCACTGTTTCCCCAACTTACAAGTCTTTGTGACTTGCACAAAGGAATTTACACTATCAGGGATGATGCAAAGACGAAAAGATATTATGGTGGAATAGGATGCACAACAGTGTACAGCAAGTGAATGGGAGACAGAATATATCAAGATACTGTAGCTCTGCCTCTCAGGTCTTTTCTGTGTTTTCTGAGATGACGTATACGTTATTGTCACTTTATACCTGCTGTTTCAGTGCATGTTTTCTTCACATAACATATGTCCATGTTCCTCTCTATCTGTCACCACAAGAGATAAACACTTCCCAATCATGGTAATCTTTTGCTAAGAAACCTCTGCTGCACTGCACAGGAAGTTTCTTTCTCTACCCTCATTAAGAAAGCTACACTGGAGTTTTAACACCACTTTTAAGGAAGATGTGTTTTTGTTAGGATGATCTGGGCTTTCTGTGGGAGGTGGTTCCAGAGCTGAATAGCCTCCACTAAATAATACCAGCCCTCAGCGTTCTCATGTCAAGGCAAACTGTGCTGTTCCAAAAGCAAAAGACAAGGCAGGTAGCACAACAGGTGAGACCTGACCATTTAAACCTGAACAACAGTTAGGTAATTAAAAAATACCCACCCTAGAGGTATCTGTAGGTGAAAGAAGAAAATGTCATGCCAAAAATCCCACTTTTGTTTAATGGCACACACTGAAGTGCCATTAATATTGGGTACAGAAGGACTGAAGACTATAAAACGGTTACAACTTCCAGTTACACTCCACAGGGCTCCTCCATAAGGATACAGTCTTTTGCTTAGAAATCTGACTGCCCAATCCACTGACTTTACATATATCATCCAAAAAAAATACAAATGTTGAGTATGTCTCTCACTGTTTTAGCTTTAATTTTGGACATGAGGACATTCCTTGGGTACTGTATTACAGAAATATGCAGTACAAAGTGAGAAAGAAGGGTATTAAAAACAATTAACAGGCCACTTTATTGTAAGAGCGAGGTTACTCAAATGTTAGAAAGGACAAGAGCGCACCTCTCTTTAATTGCAGACGAAATCTTAAAGGAATATAGCAATTACCCAAGAATTTCCATTTAAAACCTCCTTAAACTAATGACAGACCGTGAGATGTGCAGCTCTACTGCATTGTAACTATGTGGAAAATAGCTTTTAGGAGATTATTACCTGGAATATACTGGCTCCATAAGGTGTCCTCCAGGCATTAAGAAGATTATCCTTTCCAGTGCTTACAAACCATTTGCCTGCAACAGATTGTTTAAATGTTATTGTTGCATTTTGTTTTCAAGGAATGCAACTCAGGAAACAGATTAATCATAAAAACCAATGCATTCACACATATCCAAAGGACAGTCACATATTTGTCTGGTTGCACTATAATATTCAATCACAATATAAGCAGTTCACACAACAAAGCAGTCACACAGAATTTTTAAAATCATTTTAATACTTAAAGATCTAACTTTTAATTATAGCCTTACTTTCATTTAAAGGTAATCTTGAATGAATTTCTCAGGAGGGGAAACACTGTCATAGAAAGATTTGCTTACCACAGTGAGCAAATTTGAGTGACAACACGCAACTCTCATGAAGATGCAGCTGATACTTGTCTGGCTTAGTAACATGCAGCACCTCAACATTACTGTTCTCCATTCCTACTGCCAACCACTCACCAGTGGGACAATAGCCCAGTGAGAAGATCTGGAATAAGCACAGCACATGCTTCAATAAATAGAGGAATGAGTTTCAGGTATCAAAACGAATTCTGATTACACTATTAGCACTGAACAAAATCATACTTTGGTCTACTATGGTTTTAAAAACATGATAATCCAATTACTATGATAATCAGGATAAATTAGTTTATGTAAAAGAAGCTCAATTAAAACTGTAACAGTAACACACTGAATTAAGCTATCAAAGTTAACGTCCTAGCCTGACAGCATCAAAAAATATTTTTGTAAAATATTTTTGAACAAGAACATAGAGAAATGGGAACACACTGCACACAGGAACACTTTAATCTGGCAATTCTTTCATAAAAAGATTCCCCACTACTCTCACTGGAGAAGAACTAATCTGTCAAATAGCCACAAACCAGAAAGATGTTTAGCTGCCACACTGAAATAAAAGAAAAAGTGTGAGAGTAAGTGAAAAATTCTCTGGAGTTCTCTTTGAGCCTGTTTTTTCTGAAAAAAAAAAAAAAACAAAAAACAAAAAACCCCAAAATAAAATAAAATAAAATGATAAAACTCAAAAGTGCTTGTTTTAGAAAACCATGACAGATTTTTCTTAACATTCCAAAGCTTCTAAGATTGAACCTGTGATGTGAAGTCATGTTGCTGTAACTGTCTTCCTTCTCTGAGATCCCAGGATCTGACTGTATTGTCCAAGCCCCCTGTCCACAATTTGGTGCCATCATTAGAAATGTCAATACAGCTCGCTCCATCTGTGTGGCCCTGAAATTGCCTGAAAACATTGAAATAAGACACACACATTCTCACACTGCAAAGAGTCAGTTCTGCTCATGTATACAAAATATCTCCTTTTTTCTTCAGTCCCTGACACACAGCCATTAAAGACAACAGCAACAGTAGATTCCAATAGCAATCTGAGATTAATAAAACTCTTGGATGATCATGTGAGTTTTGTGATGAATTGATGATGCAATCAGGCCAGACAGCCAAGTACTAATTTGATTCTGAAAAGCATGCTTTACAAGTCAGATGCTCTAGGGATCTTTGCTGCTGAATGTGCAATACCCACTATTTGACTGAAAATACCCCACTCCCCTCAAAGGAATGCAGCATGATCACCAAAATTAACTGAGTTTAAGAAGAATTCTTAGGCCACCAACAAAGCTGTAAAAAAAAAGAGCATGGGTATAAATGGGTATAAATATATCAGGGAGTAAAAGTCTGCTTTTATATGCAGTACTGATATATTACATAAAACAATATACATATTGCAGCGTACAGTGAAGCTTTGTATGACTGGCTCCTAGCTTACTGTACCTTTGTGTTAAGCAGCAACCCATGCTCCTAAGATACTAAGTTTGCAACGCAGTAATTTACATACATCTTTACCCAAGACACATTTGCTGAAGAACCGATTAAAGAGATTGGAGTGTGAGCACAGTGTATTGCATGGAGACAAAGAAAACCATCTGTTCCGAGAACATACAGCAGTGTCAACACCAGATGATCTTAGGAAATTACAGTTATGGGCTGCTCAACAGGCCTGGAATTACGAAACTCTCAAAACCTATAAAAAACTATATAGACTTTTGTCAAGGTACTACCATGGCTATTGCCTAGCAATGGAATACTGGAAGCAGCTATGCAGACACCATGAAGAAAATAGCATACATATGCAGAAAAGCACATAAAGCCGTGTCTAATTAATTCTTCACTACCTGATGATCCAGTTCTGTCGACCCACCTTACTAAAGTCTGGTTATGTAGATCCCACACTGCAATGTTCCCATCGCTACAGCAAGAGAAGCAGACCTTGGAATCAGGGCTGATAGCTAGGGCATAACAAGCCGGGGCAGACGATGTCAGCTCTGCTTTGATACGAGGCGTTGGAGCTGCCAGATCCCAAATGGATAATGTGCTGGCTTCTCCACCAACAATCAGGGTGCGGCCGTCGGGGAGCAATCTGCAGGAACGGATGTAGTTATCTCTGTTCTGTGGAGACAGAAGCCATCAAGAGATTACTCATGAGGAAAGGAAAACAGCATTAACATGAGAGCAGAAATCCATAAAAGTATTGTATTCCCTCCTGGTTTTAATGAGCCATTTATACTTATGACAATGATAAACTGTATTAATGCAAGAAAATTACATGACATTAGGGAAGTACTTAAACTTGATCTACAAAATTCAGCAGTGAAAGATATTTAATCTTAATTAGCATCAAAATACAAAGACCTGAACTCAGTCCAAAACAATTCAAGATAGCTGTATTTGACAGCTTGTGTAGAAAGTTGTATTTTCATACTCTGTTTATTTCAGCACATTAACCTCTCAGCATGGGGGAGTACCAAATTCCCTGCACACTCCCCCACTCTGTTCCGGTGAGACTTGCTGCCACCATCTAGATGTCAGAGGAAAATATCTGGGCAATTTTCTTCATTTGTGTAGCAACTTGTGTAGCAATTCATTGTATGTCTACAGGTGCTGCACAGTTTTAATTTGCTGCTCTGTCTTTGATCTTTCCCCCTACCAATTCGCTTTTAAGACATTAAAGATGTTTTGATTTGCTGAGGGTGGGGGGAAACCCAGAAGTAAGACAAGGAACATATTTCAAACTTGGTTCTAAAAGAAAAAAAAATAATTACAAATGAAATACCAAGCTTTGATATCACTAAGAGTACTCAAGTAGCCAATGTTTTTTGCACCTTAACAGTAGCAAACACAACCTGCTATATTCTCCCACTGTCATATGCTGTTGTTCACCTACCAGGCAGTCCAGCTGGGAGACAGGGCTCTTGTTCCCAGGGTGGCTGATGTCCCAGACTTTGACGCACCCTTTCCCACCTGTATAAACATGTCTCGTGGGGTTGCTGATGGTAACTGCACACACAACTTCCCCATGGTTCAGAGTGTTGATCTGACGGGCATGGCGGGGGATTCCTGGACCAATGAGGGCATCAGGAGGGAAAGGAACTGGCTGCATCTGACCATCTGCACTTACATGAAATGAGTATGCTCTGAAGGCAGAAGAAAGATAGGGGGTGATTTAAGAAGTTTTCCTTCAAGCCTCTTTAAGAAAACAGAATTAAAGGTGTATTTCCCCTGCAGGCATTCAGATTGTGCACTCGGCTCCTTTTGCAGTCTTTTTAAGAATGTGAATAAGAAATAATTCATTTATCTATAACAGGACCATAAAAGTATGAACTCGGGTACTCTTCTTTTAATGTGGAAAGTCAAGTACCATCTACCAATCAAATGAACTTTAAGAACTCATGCAATGATGATTTCAGGCATGCATGAGGATACACGATGCTACTCTTAAACTTAGGGCATGCATTTCAGGGAAGGAAGGTCAGGTCAGGGCCCCCTGGAAGACAGAAATAGTTGGCCGGCCACTGCAGAACAATGCAGACAGCAGAGTGCCAGGGATCATTTGGTTTCTCCATTACAGACTAATGTGCACACTTGCAGCTGTGTGTGCTGCCAAGGTGGCCCAAACTCATGCATGTCCCACGCTCCTCAAGCCAAACTGCCCGGCACTGGACCTAAGGGTGCAGTGAAACCTCCACTATCAAGGAGTTAAGTCCTCAAGGCACAGTTGCTGACATCTGACGTGACAAACCAGGAAAAATGCACTGGATTTTTTTCCCACTTTAGAGCTTGATGACTTTTCTTTCTTTTTTTTTCCCCATATATATATATATATAAAAAAATAATTTTTTTTGTGTGTGTTCATGTGTACCTAATATAATAGCTACAAATCCCTGTTTCTCTTGCCAGAACTAGGGCTCTTACTGAGAAAGAATGTGTTGTGTGACTGCCAGTTATGCCGCCTGTGAATAACCTATCAACAGCTTCATCTCAAAATATTTTCTAGGGAGAACAGTTAGGTTATGAAATTGTCTTATATTGAGATGCTACCTGACACATCACATCTATTACAAGAGCACAAACTTCATAAGAGGGTTCACCTACACATATCAAGGTATGATTAACAGAAGGCTTTAATTTCCTTAGACCTAAAATATCATCATAGTACTAATGAAAAATCCATTATCACAATGGTGCAATGAGAAAAGCTCACAAAAAAAGAAAATAATTTTAAGAGAATACTTAGGTATTCACTTCCCTAATTGTTACTTCTAAGTCACTGAAGAAAGCAGTATTTAGTATTCAGCTACTGAATTTGTTTTTAAGATTCATTAACACTAGAACAGTAATTTCCAGTGGGACAAAAGGCAACTGCATTTCCACCTTTCTGCCCTATTCCTAGACCTTTACACACTCTTCTCATCCTCCACTCTGTTTCTTGTTCTGGCAGGTCTGAGTGACAGATTGTATAACCATTGTCCATTTTCTGGCATTAAACACATTCAGGAAAGGGTAGGACATTTCTGTGGCTGTCAGAAGCAGCAAACCGCCTCTATGAGTAGAATTAATGTTCAATTATCACCACAGAAATCTGAAGTATCTTCTTCATTATCTCCCTAATTCCTGCTTGCTGCAGTAAGGAACTGAAAAAAAGCATCTGATGGTCTCCTGAAATCTCTAACAAAACAAGTGGAACTTCATTATCATCTTTTCTGATTTCTGTATGCAGTCATTCTCTGCAGAGCCATGTTGAGCACTCAGTGTATGGTACTTTTATTAGCTAAAGTGATTTTTAGCATGCTTATAGAGTACACAGGGAACATGTTTAACAATTACAGAAACAAAGCATAGATCTGAAGTGATCTGTGATGAAATTATTATCATTCTATTCATTACACCATACCAGCACATATGATTAAACTGCTGCTACTTTAAATTATTAAATTAAACTAACACCTTATGTTGCTTATTTGAAGTCCTCTAAATATCTGATACTATGAACACCTGGCAGGCACTTTCTTCCTCTTTTCATGTTAGATACCTTTTCTATTTATATATTGTACAATTCTTATGTTTCACTATATCTCTAAAGTGAAAAGAGCATTATGAGGGGCCAAGATTCTTGATGTGCCACACGCTGCCTGCTGCATTTTAACAGACACTCAATGGCGTGGAGAATTTACACAACTTCTGCTCTAAGGGAAAAGAAAGAATAAATGAGAAAGCAAAAACCCTGGACGATAGCTGTGAAAAGCACTGCACTTAAGATGAAGAAAAATTAATGCAATTATGCTAAAATGACCACAGATGTCAAAGGTTTCAGGCCTATGGCAGAGAAATGGCAGTTACAGTTAAATCTTTAAAGCAGTCATCAATACATAAACAACATTCAAAAACCTTGGAGATACACCAGAATTGAACTGGTTTTACTTCAGTTTGTCTGATGTTTTATTCTCCCTCTCCATAACACAAGTGAGATGGGAGCAGGGAGATCTCCGCACCCTGGTATTGCTGTTTCTCAGACCACTGCTAAGTCTGGTGGAACTGGACACCTTTCCTCTTGGGCAACCGACACCACCAAGGATGAATGAACTTGAACCCAGCAAACATTCTATGAGCCTGCTGCATGTACAGGATGAAGGTCTGTGCCCCACAGGATTTTTAATGCAAGCAGCTCATCTGGACATTGCTGTACAGGGATTTCTGTACTTGCTTTATGCAGCCACCTAAAGGGCATGGTAACTAGCAGAAAAGTTAACTTGGGGTGGTGACCAGAGTGTGCTGTGCAAGAAAGCTGGACATGGTTTAAGATTTGTGTGATACATTGTCCTGGGTTCAGCAGCAGCAGTCATTTTTTCTCCTTCTTAAACCACGACACATATGTACAAGAGGAGCTACAGGTGCTAGGACTGACTGCTTGTCACCACAGTATATTATTAACCTTGAGCATCTGCAAGCTCATTGACAGGTAAGTATATGCATTTACTCGCATGCAAGCATGTGACTACCCCCAGCCAGTCCTCCACAATCATATCCATACATACAAAAACGAAAGGAGTGGCATAAACATCTCCTGCCCTTGAAACTCTTAAACTCTTATCCAGTATTAACTGGTCACAGTTTCCCAGAAGTGTCAAACTGGAGGACCCTTACATAAAATCTGTATCAATATGGTTTGCATAGCTGTTTTATTTTTTCCCTTCTCTAATTCAAGAGAGATGTGAGCACAGAGTTTTTCCTACCTGTACAATTTTTTTCTGAGGCTTACAACAAACGGTGCCTGGTAGAGCAGGTCACTCTACGGTCAGCTCCATCAAGGATGAATCTGAACATTATGATACAATAATTCTTTTCAGTACTTCCAATCCACAAAACATTAGCGTGTTCCTTTCTCTGCATACTGCTGCTTATAGCAGCTGGTAAGTTTGCAAGTAACTTGCAAGGATTTTGTAAACACAGAAATCATTTTTTTAAACTGAGCAGCACAATACAGTAGAGATGGAAAGCTGAGATCGTGTTCCAGTTCTAGTTTGCATTTCCACACAACACAAACCAGTCAGATTCAGCATATAACATCTCGAAGTTCAGCTTTTTCTTCTTTCATTTATTTCTGTCTCTTTTACTCTGTATCACCCAGTTCTTGTCAACTGCTATTAATCTCCAAAGCAAATTTACAAATGCAACTTTAAGATTAAATAGTGTTTCTCCTGTCCTTGCCAAACAGCTAGATTTATTTCTATTCACACAACAGTTTTCAGTACCTAAGGGGAATTCCAACTGGCAAGGGAACACAACTTCAACAGATGACTGACTTTTGAAGTTGTATGCTTGATACTCACGGTTTTCCTCCTGGGATGCCTGTGAGATTGGGAGGAATGCCTGGGACTCGCATGTGATGATGTGGATCAAAACCAACCTATAGTTGTCCCCATGTAAAACAAAAAAGGTGTATTAAAGACAGAGCTTGCCAAAAGAAGACTTTAATTCATATTCTCCATAGCACACTCCCCGAATTACAGAGACTGAACTAGATTTAACTCCCAAAATTACAGAGACTGAACTAGATTTAACTCTGCAAGTCTTACATTTACTATAAGCTGCTCTCAACACAAAATGCACTAGCATCAAACACTTACCACTGGAGATCTCCCATAAGCTGCTGCTGCTGCTGCTGCAGCTGCTGCACTCATTTGAGGGGAAATATTGTGCAGACCGGCGTAGGCAGCTCCAGGGCTGGTCAGCTCCCCATTCATACCAGCATGTGGCACAATCCCAAATGGAGTAGGATAAGGACATGGCACTGCCATAGGTGTCCTTAAACCTGAAGCTATTGAGAAGGAAAGGAAGAGAGAAGTCATACAGCCAACCCAGACCCACAAAATGAAACACGAATTTGGTAAACGCACTGTATTGAAATGTTGAAGAACCAGCTCTGCATCCAGTTTAAGCAGCTTTAATATACTGTCCCATCACTGCAGGTTTAAATGCAGTGTAGTTACAGACAAATGGGCAGTGTTTCACACCATTGAAATATACAAAGACTAACCTAGTGGGTCCACACCTGGGGGTTTGCCAGGCACTGGCCTCAGTCCGGGAGTGGAGTTGCTGCCGGGAGTTGGGGCATCAGTCCGTGGAGTTGGGGTATTTGATTTAGACACAGGAGTGGTAGATTTCTCATTCTAATCACCAAAAAAAAAAAAAAAAAAGAAGAAGAATTTATTTTACTTTTTTAACTACCAGTTGGAAAGAGAAGTGAGGACAGCCAGAACGCATGTGATTAGAGGTATTTAGCTTTTGGGTTTGGGTTTCAACAGTCCCTGCCAATGAAGAGAAGCTGCAGAGACACTGAAAATAATGGAATGGCTTTGAGAATTATCTACAGCCTTCACAGCTTTCCTCGTTGGGAGCACCTGTATCACCCAGAATGAGGTCAGTGACTTCAGAATCATTGCTGACAATTACACTGGCAGCATATGCGAAATCTGTCAGTGGTCTCACTCTGCTCATAGTGGATCTGCTCCCAGCACAAGTTTCTGTGAGAGGCCACTGCCGGATGGACAAGAAGAGCAGACCCCCACATACAACTGGCCAACAACTCATGCCCAAACATGGTGCTGGAAACACAGGACGGAGACAGTGATGGGTATAAAGTCAGGAACTATGCAGTGCCACTCTTCTGACAAGCTTGTTCATCAGGCAAACCACTAACTCCTGGGCCTGAACCTGTCATTCTGTCACCTTTTCTGAGCACTACATTCACGTTAAGCTTTCTTTTTATTTATTTTATTCCTTTAAATAATCATGTATTCTGACCTGTGAAGAACAGAGAGGGAGTCTCTTTGCAGCTCAGGAAGATGATTAACTGTGGTCACAAAAAGGAAAGGAAAGAACACCTCTGACTTGCAATCAGCTCTTTTTTTTTTCTTCATTGTGATTTGAGATGCAAGTCAAGGAAGGCTCTTGTAAATAACAGATTACTTTTTAGATAGAAAATAAAAATTATTGTTGTTGTATATGGTCTGGTAATTCAAACAAAGCTAACAACCAAATCACATCCAAGCAGGGAACTGAATTTGCTATAAAACACAGCACAGGAAAACAGCTCAAGAAGCCCCTGTGTATTTTTATTTATTCTCAGAAGGACGGTATTTCATATGGGGGAGGAGAAAAACATCTCTCAGTACAGCACATCTATCATCTACCTATACCGCCAGTGAAAATAACCTCTTCCTATCCCAACAAAAAAAGCTGCGGACTTTCTTCTCTGTTACTAAATTTCAGTGAAGACACAAATAAAACAGATTTTAAATTGATGATTCATAGTGCTTTACTGTTAGCTGTGGAAATTCAAATTGCGTCCAGTCAGAAATTCGGTAAATGTGTTTTGGTATCTGATCATGGGTCTGGAGCATCCTGAAGCACTTACAAGGCTAAGTTCTTTGGATTTGGAGGAAGGAGTACTGCTGGAGGATGCAATAGACGCCGGACTAATTGGTGCATCTTTCTTCAGCAGTCGAGTCTTGTCCAAGCCATTCTCCCGTGGAGAGTGTGCTGGGCTCCCCCGAGGAGAGGAAGGATCCTAAACATCAGCAATGTGGGTTAGTATAAAAACTTCATACTAGCCACTAATGCTTGTCTTGAATAATTTTTACTTTGTCATCACTGTGTCATAAAAACTTGACATCTTCTTTCCATTCTTAATTGATTTAACTGATAAAATTGTGAAATCGAGATGGATAATAACAATCAACTTTTCTTACATTTTCTTTTTTTTTTGTTTGAAAGAGTCTGAAAATTTGATGCCACTAACCATGAAGAACACTGCCCAATCTATGGATATTGAAATTGTCAAGTAAATGTTACTTGTCGGGTTACAGACTGAAAGGGTTTGAGGCACTTGGCAGATCTGATAAAGTTCACAAATGAAGTCACGGCCAGAGTGAAAGAAAACACAGATACCCTTACAACCTGCCTAGTACCTGCTGTGCTGTGCTGGCTTCAAATATCTCAAGCAGATTTTTGGTTCATACAAGTAACTAAAAGGTCCTTTGTAGAAATAAGTGTTACAGATCTGATTTGCATTCTAAGGAAAGATGACCTGACTGAACTCCCTCAGGCATCTGAAGCTCCTGTAGGAGGAGTAAAGGCTGTAATCTTACTCATATAACCCATATGCACAGAAACCACTGGACACCCCTACCACTAACACAGTAAGGTAGAAAAAATACCATTGTGCATACCTCATTGGAAACATCAACAACCAAGTTGTCATCACTCTTTTCACCATCGCTGTCCTGCAAGACAAATCAATGTGTCATAAATATTTATTTAATGTCCTAACATTTTTCAAGTACTAAGAAAAAATAAACCAGTGTAATGCAAGGCTGCTCACAACTATGCAACACAGCATTTTTTTTTACCAAGCCTTATGTGGTAATACAATTATAATATTTAAGTCACCTACAGTGCTTCTGCTAAACAGGTAGCCACAGGTTATTCCCAGTTTTCACAATGGTAAACTAGGACATAGGATTAAAATCCTCATCCTAAATTGCACTGCACTGAGAACCAGACCCAAGCTACAGTCCAGATACACTAAGTCCCAGCCTAACTAATGCTCAGTCCTCTTGTTGCATGCCTTCCATGTACTCTGTATTTGTATTATTAAAAACACTATCAATCCTACATACTGAAACCTTCAATATAGCACAGACGTGAAGAGGGAGGCAGTAAGAACCTGCTAAAAATTTGATGCTTCTTTTTAAAAGTAGTTATGCAGCAGGAATCAGGTGAAATTACAGAGGAAATTACAGAAATTACTTAATTTCGACAATGCACAATGTAGGTAATTTACTCACATAACGAGCTGCTATTTCCTTCTCTTCTGTTTTCTGTTTTTTACTATCTGTAGAATAATCTGTTGAATTTCTGTGCTTTTCTGCTGTTCTGAAACTGGCTGAGGGAGATACCGAAGAGCTCTGCAGTCACGAAAGAGAGGAAGAAAACACCATCGGATGCTTGCTCAGAACAGTGGTTCATTTGTCACTATTCCTCCATACAACTTAACCTGATAATATGATTTGGAGTTGTTCTCACAGATAGCAGTTTGGGTTTTAATCAAGTGATAGCTACACAGCAAGTGTCTTGTATTAAAGTGCACAATGCAGTGCAAGAAACAGATAAAGGCGATCAGCCGATGGATCATAGTTGCTATCTGCTGGTGTTAACGGGATGAATGTAGAGCTACTTTGGACCATTTTATGAATAGTGTACACTGACCTGGTTTTAGCTTGTTTCTTCTACAAATATGCAGAGCTAAATCAATACTCCCAGAAGAGGCTGGGTGTGTACGTGTGTACGTTTGCCAGTTTGCCAGTGTAAATCAAAAAGAACAAAGTGGCTCCAGGTAAGTCAGACTTTAGCAAACATCTGAAGAAAGATTTTTAGCAAAGAAAGAAGCAAGCTTCTTTCTAAACAGTCTCAAAGCAGGAAAGAAAAAGGGAAACACCTAATCTCATTTTATTTTGGTGCCTTTTACAATTACAGGCTGTGCCTGCAGTAGATGGAAACACAACGCAGGGGCTCAGCTGAGTCTGGCTATTCTGCAGCCCTCACTTAGTAATCATCATTAAAGAGCTCATGCACAGTACGGGAGAGAAACAGATGTATTACAAAGTTCTATACGCTGTCATCCAACAATTCTGTTTTACTCCCTTAAACAAGGCAGGCAATACTTATCAACTCCTATCATATTTCCAGATTTTGGTGGAGTCTGTACCTTGGTATACAATGAAGACAGTAACGAAAGATGCAAAGTTCCCTCTGGGATTGATTTTAGCAGCAGCAGCAGCTTTTGGCCCTCATTCAAGAGAGCATTTAAGCATGCACTAAACATTCTCTCACGCTGAAGTCAATGTCTGAATGTATGTAAGGATGGGTTCAGGTGTTTTCCAGAATTGGAACTGACAGAAATGAAGAGGAAAGTAATCCTCAGTTGAAACCCTGCAGTTTCCATCTCTCTACCTCCTTATATAAGGGTGTGGGAGGAACAACCACCAAAAAAGTCCTTACTGACAGAATTTAGATCTCCCATTCATCCAGAGCATTGAGTTTGGAGTTTTTCCTCCATGCACTACAGAGAGCTATTATTCTGCATAAAACTGTACAACACAGCAAATTGGTTTTGGGGCTTTCAGTGCACACCTCCCTAGGTTTATTTTATAGCTATTACCAGGAGTGCAAACCAAGAAATTAGCATTTACATTGTGCAGCTTCTGTTCCATCGCTATTATCAAAGTTGTTCTTTTCCTTATTACACCACAAACTTCTGGAAAGCATTAAGAACACTGAACCACACAAAGTAAGCTGTGGTTGTTGCCCAAATCATGTGAGAGAACATTTCTCCCAGCTCGGGCACTCAAATCCTCCTCTGCACTTCTCCAAAATTTCCAAGTCCTGTGAACAGCAGCTCAGATTTATGAGTGTGGAATTTGCAAAAACCTTCCATCTTCTTGAGTGGTAGTTGTTAATTACCCTCTGAGACCACTGAGTGGAAATAAAAATTTTACAACAAAGCTAGTGCTGAACACAGCCTGTGCCTTTCCCATTTGTCTGCTGGCTTGCCTGTCTCTTTCTCTCTCTCTGACAGTATAAAATAGGTAGACAAGGATTTCCCATCCTCACCAAATAGATCTTAAAATGCATTCACTGATTCAGCTTTAAAGCAGATCATTAATCAACAATTATAGTAAATGACACAAACTAACAATGTTATTTTTTGCTCTGAAGAGACAACACATGTTAAGACATTAGAAGAGGGTAGTGGCAGTAGGCACAGAAGTCTTAAGTAGAAATACGACATTAAATGAACTGATGGCTTGAAAAATATATGTTTACTGCAACAATGTAGCATAGTATTTTGCAAAATATTTAAATAGTATGCTCCTATTTATGTTAATTTATAATTTGGAAGGCAGTAGCTTGTAATATGAATTCAATTCATTATTTCTCAACTTCACCCTGCAGAAAGTAATTTGCTTTAAAATTAAGAAAAATAATCACCAGTAAGCTACAAATTAGAGTTGTGTCTAAAGAATTAAACTACTGCACTTATTTAAATAGAAATATTTATTTTCATAAATTTGAAACCATATAGTTTCATATTTCACAATCTAGTTAGCTAAGTGCTATAGATACCATTTTAATCTTTGATTTCACTGCTTAATAAAGTAATAAGTTAAAGCTCCCTACTAGAATGATAAAGTAGTTAATTATCACTAGTGTATACAGGATGAGTATCATGTTGAGGAAATGCACACTGCTTAATGGTTTTATTGCTTCAAAGATGGATCAGACCTGATACCTATATGGAAAGATCTTGCTGTGGTATCTCACCTGGTATTAGCAGAAAAATGGAGACACTCGTCTACTGGCAGCAGTCAGAATCTCTTTTCCCAAACCGGAATTTGGCCAGTGTATTAGGACTAACATTATTCTGCCTCAAGAGCCAATTACTACAGAACAAATCTAAACATTCTCACTTTTAACTGTCCTACCCCTCTCCTTGCATGGAGCCAGTCGATCAATATGCCTGCAGTAATAGCTGCTTTTCCCTTCAACACGTGTATGTACCTGCCACATAAGGATCTTTGACTTCATGGAATTTCTGGCACTGATGCCAACAGATGAAATTTATTTGCTGAGTAATAAAGATATGTCATGTACATAGCCAATGAGCTATTGTCTAGATCTTCCTGTGGACCTAACACCTACCAGTTTCAAGGGACAATATTATTACCCATACTGGATTCCCACTATTGTTTGCAATACCTTATCAGCCTATAAACACTTGTAAAGATCTACCTTCAGTGAGAAATACCAGGATGTAACAACGTCCTCATGGTTTCCACTGACATCAGATTCCTTACATATAATCCTGTGCCCACCCACACTTTGATTCCTGAATGTGCAAGTCTACATACTCCAACAGAGGTCCTTACATTTGCAGATTGCTGAAGAAAACCTCCATTGAAACAGATTGTTTAGTTGTCAGACTCTGTGCTGTTCCTTGATTTAAACATTGGTGCCCTCCTAACAGCTGCCTTTGAAAAGCTGCAATAGGATAGTTACTTAAAGGAACCAAATCATTCAGCATTATGACTTGGCAGGCTGTAACTTAATGGGCCAGAGTCCTCATTTTAGTAACTATTAAAATTTATAGAGAAATAAAGTCTTTTCACACTGCTGTTTTCTTCAATAAAATGCATTAATCTACTAGAGAGTAGCATTTTCCTACTAACCACCACTTGAGTTTGCTCACATACAAGAATTAGACACAGGAAAGTAGGTTACGTTTAATTTCTGTTTTAGTGAAACGTACTACTTTTTCATATTCTGCTTAGGTAGAACATTTTTATTCATGTTAAATACACTGCAAAATGCTGACAAAAACAACTGAACACACATTTACAGAAAGCCTGAGCATACTCCCTTGTTCACAGAATCTGCTTAAGAAGTGGAACAGTGTGTTTCTAGTGATGGACCAACAGTATCTTTTGCACTAGGCTGCAAAGCATGGCATGATATACTTCAGTCTCTGTTTTGGGCAATGCTGAGCAGAGTGTGAACTGAAAAGGTCTCCCACCACAAGGACTACTCTGCTTTCCCTCCAACATTGGGAGGGTGCTGCACCAGGTGGAGTACCAGTGCCACAAAGGCACAAATCAAATAAACAGAGGGACATACAAGCCTTTTACGCAGCCCTAAAATCCTCACCAGTAACATTTTGCATAATTAATGCTTCAAATTGCTAAGATTAAAAAAAAAAAAATTCAACATTTTACCCCCAGCTTCCACTGGAAGTTATCTGCATTAACAGAGATGACTCACGTTGTAACATGGCAGAAAAGGAGTCAATATGGTCAGGCTGCCATCCAACTGCTCTCTAACCCTGCAAACCCCAAATCCCCATATGCTGCCTCCTGCAGATGAAGACCTGGCCTAACCATACTAAACGATAATACGTGTTAATAGTAATGACTAGAAATGACAAGATGAAAAGCCCTCCCACATGATAAAGCTGGTAACTCTGCAGCATTCACGAACATGACTGTTCCCAAGTGTACGTACCCTCACTATTATGCCAAATGATGTATTTGGAGTGTCATAATTAAAACAATAATTCACAACAAAGTGGGAATTATGAGATAATTGACCGTCCTGAAGTATTAAGCAAACTGCAGTAAAAGCCAAGGATGCTCAACAGTAAGGTCAATTATGGTATAATTATCTGAATGACATTACTGCCGTTATAAAGTCTGTTGAAAGTATAAAAGAAACTACAAAAATGTATACAATATGCATTGCTGGGAAACGATCAGGCAGTAATGCTGCTTGGTTGGCTGGTGCCAATGTTATAGATGGACGTTCGAGCACCACAGCTTGGACTCAGGCATGGCTCCAAAAAATGCAAGAAATGAGTGCTATGACTTCTGACACACCAGGGATGAGACAGAGAACACCCTCTGGTGAGTAACATGTGGTATGATGTAGGAGAACCAAGCAGAGAGGTGACAGGACAGAGCATAAGAAACACCCAGGAGACAGGAAGGGGCAGTCCAGAACAGCCCTCTGAGACCATGTGCCCAGAGAGAAAAACCGTAACCAAAAGCTCCGCACAGCAAACCTTCTGCAGGACTCTTAACTACAAGGCAATATCTATCTGTCAAAAAAAAATCCCACCATTCATTTACATATACCCGTGGGCACAGGTACATTAGTTTTATTAAACTGATGGAGACAGTGTGAAAGGCTGTGGGCTCCTCTAAAAACACCATATGGAGTGTTTACATAGTGTTTGTGCTCCTGAGGTCACCCACACGTACACTGCTACTATGCCTTCTTGTTGTTATTACTACATTACTATTATTGCTATTACTACATCCCAGTATCCACTCCAGCCTCACAGATTTTGCGTTCTTGAATTTCACAACATGCCCCCTTTTCTGTACTTAGGCAAGCAGATGTTCCTTACCATATCTTTCCCTTTAGAAGAGATCCAGAGCAGCCCTGTGGAGAAGGACTTGGGGGTGTTGGTCGATGAGAAAATGAACATGAGTCAGCAGTACGTGCCTGCAGCCCAGAAAGCCAACTGTATCCTGGGCTGCATCAAAAGGAGTGTGACCAGCAGGTCAAAGGAGGTGATCCTGCCCCTTTATTCTGCTCTCGTGACACCTCACTTGGAGTACTGTGTGCAGTTCTGGGGTCCTCAACGTAAAAAGGACATGGATCTGTTGGCAGAAGTCGAGAGGAGGGCCACAAGGATGATCAGGGGACTGGGGCACCTCCCGTATGAAGACAGGCTGAGAAAGCTGTTCAGTGTGGAGAAGGCTGCATGGAGACCTCATTGCAGCCTCCCAGTATCTGAAGGGGGGCCTATAGGGATGCTAGGGATGGACTATTCATTAGGGACTATAGTGACAGGACAAGGGGTAACAGGATAAAACTTAAACAGGGGAAGTTTAGATTGGATATAAGGAAGAAGTTCTTTACTGTGAGGGTGGGGAGGCACTGGAATGGGTTGCCCAGGGAAGTTGTGAATGCTCCATCCCTGGCAGTGTTCAAGGCCAGGTTGGACGAAGCCTTGGGTGAAATGGTTTAGTGTGAGGTGTCCCTGCCCATGGCACAGGGGTTGGAATGAGAGGATCTTAAGGTCCTTTTCAACCCTAACTATTCTATGATTCTATATATGCATGACCTGGTTGACACAGGCAGGCAGTAGAGCCTGGAGTGCATCTCTTCCAAAATGGCTCACGAAAGGAGTTGGGACAGGTAGCCAAGTATTGTTCCCACATGTATTACCGGTCATGACAAGCTTTTAGTATTTCCACCACCCCTCTTTCCACCTTGTTTCTCGACTTATACAAGCTGAAATTCAACTTCCACTCAGCCACACCGTCATCAGTTTTTGCAGTTTCACTACCTTTTCCCTGTAGCTGCATTTTCAGATATGAGACAAATTCTCATCGACTGCCAGTGATGTAGTAAATACACAGGGGTAACGAGGTAGTAAATACACAGAACAATGATGACTGTAGCAACACATGACCCTTTCTGAGCTGACTGGATTGAGTTTGGTCATCAAACAGCCTCGTGCTTGCAGACCCTTGTCTTCATGGGGGATTTCAACCACCCTGGTATTTGCTGTAGAGATGGTATGGCCCAGCACCAGCAATCCAGAAGGTTCCTTGATTGTGTGGAAGACAACTTATTCTCGAAAATGATAAAGGAGCTGACAAGGAGAGGTGCCATGCTTGACCTCATGCTCACCAGCAGGGAGGATCTGGTTGGGAATGGCTGGTTGGCTCCAGGACAGCCTTGGCTGTAGTGATCATGAGATGGTTGAGTTTGAGATCCTCAGGACAGTGAGAACAGTGTGCAGCAAGCTCACTGCCTGGACTTCAAGAGAGCAGACTTTGGCCTCTTCAGCAACCTGCTTAGTAAGGTTCCATAAAATATAGCCCTAGAGGGCCAGGGGCCAAAGAACGCTGATTCAAGGATCCCTTAATCCAAGCTCAGGAGCGTTGTGCCCCAACAAGAAGAAAATGGGGCAAGAGAGCCAGGAGGCCTGCATGGATGGATAAGGAGCTGCTGAGGAAACTCAGAAGTTAAAAAGAAGCTTATGGAAGTTGAAAGTGAGGAGAGGCAGCATGTGAGGAATACAGGGACATTATACAGGAAGCTAAGGATCAGGTCAAGAAAGCTAAGGCCCAGTTAGAATTGTCTGGCCAGAGATGTCAGAGATAACAGGAAAGGCTTCTATAGGTATGTCACTAACAAGGCAGACTAGGGACAACGTGGGCCCTCTCCAGAAGCTATAAGAACTGGCTACCCTGGATTTGGAGAAGGCTGAGATTCTCGATTACTTCTCTTTGCCTCAGTCTTTAGCAGCAAGTGCTCTCACCACACCACCCAGGCCTTGGAAGGCAGATGCAGGGGCTGTGTGAATGAAGACCTTGGGCCCACTGTAGGACAGGATCTGGTCTGAGACCATCTTAGGAACCTGAATGCACCCAAGTCCATGGGACCTGATGAAATCCATCCGTGGGTCCTGAAGGAGCTGGCAAACGGAAGTTGCTAAGCCACTGTCCATCGTATTTGAAAAATCATGGAAGTCAGGTGAAGTTCCCGATGACTGTAAAAAGGGAAATATAACCCCTATTTTCAAGAAGAGGAAAATGGATGACCCAGGGAGTTACAGACCAGTCAGTCTCACCTCTGTGCCTGGCAAAATCTTGGAGCAGATTCTCAGGGAAAGCATGCTAAGGCACATGAAAAACTACAAGGTGGTTGGTAACAGCCAGCATGCAGTAAATCCTGCCTGACCAACGTGGTGGCCTTCTGTGGTGGAGCTACAGAACTGATGGATAGGGACAAAGCAGTTGATGTCATCTACCTGTACTTCTGCAAAACCTTTTGACACTGTCCCACACGATATCCTTGTCTCTAAACTGGAGAAACATCAATTTGATAGATGGACCACTCGGTGGATAAAGAACTGGCTGGATGGCCGCACACAGAGAGTTATGGTCAACAGCTCAATGTCCAACTGGAGACCAACCAGTGACTACTGGCATTCCTCACGCCTTGGTGTTGGGACCGATCCTGTTCAACATCTTTGTTGGTGACATGGACAGTGAGATTGAGCACACCTTTAGCAAGTTTGCCAATGACAAGTTGTGTGGTTTGGCTGATATGCTGGAGGGAAGGAATACCATCCAGAGGGACCCTGACATGCTTGAGAGGTGGCCAATGCCAACCTTATGAAGTTCAACCAAGCCAACTGCAAGATCCTGCACATGGGTTGGGCAATCCCAGGCACAGCTACAGGCTGGGCAGAGAAGAGATTCAGAGCAGCCCTGCGGAGAGGGACTTGGGGGAGTTGGTCAATAAGAAAATGAACATGAGCCGGCTTCAGTGTGCACTCGCAGCCCAGAAAGCCAACCGTATCCTGGGCTGCATCAAAAGGAGCATGACCAGCAGGTCGAAGGAGGTGATCCTGCCCCTCTACTCTGCTCTCGTGAGACCTCACTTGGAGTATTGTGTGCAGTTCTGGTGTCCTCAACATAAAAAGGACATGGAACTGTTGGAACAAGTCCAGAGGAGGGCCAAGAGGATGATCAGGGGACTGGAGCACCTCCCATAAGAAGACAGCCTGGAGAGGAGAAGGCTGCGTGGAGACCTCATAGCAGCCTTCCAGTATCTGAAGGGGGCCTATAGAGATGCTGGGGAGGGACGCTTCTTTAGGGACTGCAGTGACAGGACAAGGGGTAACGGGTTAAAACTTAAACAGGGGAAGTTTAGATTTGATATAAGGAAGAAGTTCTTTACTGTGAGGGTGGGGAGGCACTGGAATGGGTTGCCCAGGGAAGTTGTGAATGCTCCATACCTGGGGGTGTTCAAGGCCAGGTTGGACGAAGCCTTGGGAGACACATGGTCAAGTGTGAGGCATCCCTGCCCATGGTAGTAGATGATCTTAATGTCCTTTCCAACCCTAACCATTCTATGATTGTGTGGTTCTGTGACAAAGCTTGTGATAATTATTTTTAATACAAACTATGGTTAAAATGCACACTTTGAAGTTTTAAATAGCGTTTTTACCCACTAATTAACTTCACTAATTGCAAAATTGATGAAGTTAATTAGTGGATAAAAGTGTCATAAACCACATCAAAATCTAGATGTGCACTGCTGCTGCAAGAGCAACGACATGGTCCCAAAGAAGTCTAGAATAAAAAGAATGGGTGGGCTCAGTAGTTTTGGAAACACAAATCCTCTCAAAAGTTTTGCATGCATGGAAATAGAGGTATGTACATGCATCATGTATATGAGTGCCATTTCTTAAAAAGTATCTGTGTAACTGTTTAGCAATCTGCTTGCCCTGGCATTACCACTGTGGTATTTAATGTAAGCTAATTAAAAGCATCAAAGTCTAGTTGTTATGAACTGGGTTATAAAATGAGCAATAAGCCACTACAGTTGTACATGTTAATTCCAGTCATGTATTTCAACACACACTTATCAATTTACTGGCAAAGTTAAGCAGGCCACAGAACAGGAGCTAGATATCTAGCAATTTTAACGTATAATCCTATCAGCATGTGCTGTTGTTTCTCCAGCCCCTCCTGGTGTACACGTGCATGGTGGTGGTAAGAAAAGTAAGTGTTTAAAAGCAATGGTGAGAGCTGCTGGCTAGCCTTTCACAGATGGATTTTTGCAATAAATCCTTTAAAATACAGCTTCTCCAGTAATCACTGCTTGAAGGACATAACACACATAAGGCCTAATCACTACTGATGGAAGGATGGAGAGAAGAACCAATGCATCTTAAGTACAAGCAGTGAAGCAGCAGAGGAACACAGCTGTGAGGCAAAAAGACAGGTTTAAGTTAACGTACATCTTAGCACAGGTACAGGGAATAAGTGAAATCAAGGAGTGTGGCAAGAATAACAAGCGCCCTTTGGTAAGCAAGATAGTTTGAATCAAGGACCTGGTTTCAGCAGGGAACATAAGAAAAAGAATGGGCAGGAAAAGGAGTTAAACACTTCTGATAGGTTTACAGAAGCTTCAAAGTTCACAGATAGTATTTACCATCAAGTCTGCTCTTGTCCGCATCTGCCAACACGTAAATATTGAATTTAACTGATGGTAACACAGCCCAGGCATTGTCAAACATCCTCCCCTCTAATCCACAAAGAAATTCACCTGATCCATTCTCCATTCACCTGATACATTCTCCATTCACCACCCAGCACTTCAATCTCTTCCCCTTTGAACAGACCCCAAACTAAGACCACATGCTTCCACACACAGCAGAGCAGGTAATCTGGACAGAATGAAAAGATTTGCTAGAAGGTGTTTAAGGCACAAACTGCAACTGGTATGGACAATACAGTGGGTGAGCGCCAGGGCATGTGTAGGCTGCAAAGGAATTCTGTCCCTAATGATCCCAGAAAAGATATGCACTCCCAGTGCAAGCCTGGAAATGCTACCAAAGAAATGCTTCTGGCAGTTTAGACAAAAAGAAAACCCAACAAACAGCCAAAAGCAGGGGCAAACCTGCATGCTGGTCAACACATCGTACAAACCCCTAAATGTTACTTTTACCAAGATCAGACACAATGAAATGCAGGGGTCAAAGACCACCTAGTTACAGAAATTCAGAAGAATTGAGGGCAAATATAATCCTCAGAAATCTGAGGAACAGAGCGGTGCCAAGGAAATGCAGAAGGACAGCTCTCCTCTCCTCAAATGTTTATTTGGGGTTCCAGTTACTGATCTTTCATGCCATTTCCTTCAGCAGAGACCCAAAACATTTTGAGCAGCTCTAGCAAAAAACAAAAACAGAGAGGAGAGTATTGGGAGTTAAATAGGAAGAACAAAGAACACATGCAATCTCATGGTAAGAGAAAAAGCTCAACCAGCTGGACCATTCAATGCAGCAATTTAATTGTGGGCTCAACACCATGAGAGGGAGAGCAGGATAACCAACAGCCTGCATTATGGGCTCTGATGCAGTGATGTGCCACAATGCAAGGAAAAGCAGCAGCACTCCATCAGCCCTCATCAAAAGGCGATGATGGACACAGAAAATTCCCAACATCCCACACATTTACAGAATATTAACACTAATTACATTTTCATAGCGACTGAATTTAAACAAAGTAATTTGGGGTTTAGAATAGCAAGAAAACACTAACAAGGGAATGTTTTATGATAGCCATTAAAGGCTGTATCAGTATGCTTTACAGTTTGCCAAAAAAACTCCAAGAATAACAAAATCCCTCTGAAGAACAACTGGGTTTTGCTTAGAACCCTCTTTTCAGACCAAGCACCACACTAAAACCGTTATCCTTTCACTCTGTACAGTGATTAAAATGGACTGTATGGCATTGTGCCATGCTGAACGCAAACACTTTATTGCAGCAGCTCAAGCCACAGGGGTTATAAAAATCTTGTCAGTACTGGCAATACAGGTTAAAAGGTAAAAAATACACACCCCTACACCCCACAGATTTTGCATGCTAAATTAGCATTGACTGGACTTTAAGCACTGCCTTCTTCTGGGATAGCTAAGTGGACTGTTTTCATATGACAGGTCCTAACAACCTTCTCCTGGGATTTATGTTCCTTACTCAATTTTTCATTTTGACCAGAAGGACATAACCTAGCACTAATTACCCTTTTTTTGTTGCTTTAAAACCACAGAGATCACATCTGAAGACAGTCCCATGAGACACTCCATTCAGCTGCTTTCAATCAGGTACTGTACCCCATTTTTAGTTTTGGTTACATCTAATGTAGTCTATATTAATGGCAAAGGCATCAATTCTGAGTTTTCACATTTCCATTCTGTTCCAATCTATCATATGTACTAACCCCTCAGAGAAAACCACTGTAATTTTCTTTTCTTCTGCCTGTTTGTCTCTAAAGGACTTTATAGTTGTTTTGCTGCAGAGATGACCTAGGAGATGATAAGAAAACAAAGCAAATTATTGTTTTAAATGAACACTTCATGAATAGAGCTGATGACCTCCTTACACACTTTCTGGATTGTTCCCTCCCTTCCCCCCATTTTTAATGCTACCCATTCCTGCTCTGATCAATAAGGAAGTGATAGGAAAAGAGGTAGTCGTCAAGAGGCTACCATGATTACAAAAACATGCTAAAATTCAACAGAAACATTCACTCCACCTCCTGATCACTTCAATCGACAGAAAAGTATTCCTTCTCAGGTATTAACTAAGAGATTGGCAATTCATTCATCTCTTTCCTGTCAGATTTTCTGTGGCTTCTGAAGGGACAATACATTTTATGTTTTTCTATTATCCTGCATGTTAGGAAGCCACAACCACTGCTAAGTGCCCAGTGAAAACACAGATCTTTATCCAACCAGTCTCCTAACTGGGCAGGTGGATAAAATATGGCGAGGTGCTATTTAATTTTTGCAAATTCCAGTTGATGCTGATTCTAAGGCAAAACATTCTCTCAACCATCTATAAAAACGTCTTCCAGAAAGAAATCTTTGAGTGCTACTGTTTGCCTTTCTGCCCAAATAACATCCAAGCCCGTTATATCTCCCTCACTTCATCTACACTCACTTGTGTTCCCAAGATCCTTGTTCAGGAAATTATACCATTTCCTATTCAGGAAAGCACTTGAGCAGATGCCAGATTTGAGGCACACACTTTGATCTCAGGAAAGTCACAAGACAGATAAAGAAATCAGAGGAAAGTACGTGTGTGCTGAACTTTAGATGCTTACTGCTCGCTACTCTGAATCTGGACCTCAGCCTCCTGCAAAAATAACTGTCCCCAGTCTCATTCTTCAAATCAAGGATTCTGGTAAGTGAAATGGATGGAGGAGTGGTGGGAACGCAGATCCTGCAGTCAGCTTTAAAGTGGTTACATCAGTATGTAATAGCACATTATACGTACAACACCTACTTTGAAGACTGAAAAAATAAAACACACAGTTCTTTCTGCCAGATTTTTAAATGCATTTCCACTCCTGAACATCCTAAAGCTTCACTGAGAGAAGCTGCAGTAGCTTTTATTTTTCTGGACTTTTCATTATTTATATTTGACAGGTCATGCTGTTAATTTTTTAAACATTAAAAGCACAATCAAATACTAACTTCAGGCTAGCTGGAAATGTTTTGATGTCAGCAATGAGCAGCCAATACATTTTTAATTCAGGCTAGAGGAGAGGAAAAGCAAAAACCTTCCTCTTGTACTCCCCTCTAACACTCTGCCAAGTAGTTAATTGTGGTAACCGACATGTACACACATGACCTTCTGTTCTATTCAAATGAGTTATCTTAGATAATTTGTGAAGACTGTTCTCCCTCATTTAAGTACTTCACAATGCGATCCATCTTTCCCTTTGCTTTTGTTAAGAGAAGACTCCAGTAATCTCCTGAAAACAGCATTCTGGCAAGCACTCCTAAATTATGTAATTCACTATGTTCAACTCTACTGTTACAATCATTTTCAAGGAAGACAGGTATAATACATTATCATTATAGCTATACAATCCTGAGTTAAATTTTCCTTGGCTGAATTCCTAACAATTTAATGCTGAAATTGATCTGTTTTAAAAACATCATTTGAAAGGTTTTTTAAATACCATATATGCTCAAGCTCTTTATTTTAAATGGTTTAGAAATGAGCTGGTGGAAACAGGAGACCAAAAAAAAAACCCACCAAAACCAAACCAAACCACCCCCCCCCAAAAAAAAACTTAACAAAAAATTCTTGTGTTCTCTAATCTAGCATTAAGCACATTTTAAAGACTAACAAGCAAACAAGAAGCATGTTTCCAAACAAACTATTGCAGTACAAAAATTACCCAGCAGGGATGGAGATAACAATACCTATGGTGTGGGTTTAGATCTGAGAAGAAGCTGACATTTCATCAAAGTTGTCTAGGAAACCATTTAAAAAAATTGTTTATAAAATAAAATGCACAATGCTTATTTTGTTTGGAATGTGTCTAGAGAAGCTGGCATGTAACAAGTTTATTAAAATGACAAGTTCAATGTACTTTTCTTGTTGACTGCAAAAATCCTCCCTGTGAGCCAATTAGGAGTGTGGAGATCAAAGGCCTCTGCAGCACTGTAAAACCAGGAGTTACAGGGTTAAGGGAAAGCCTCTCCAACATTCCTCAATATGGAAAATTTCCTCTAACTACCATTCACTCAGGTGGTGCAACATCAAAGACAAGCATTTTTGAACTTGCTTTGGAGTATGCTACAACACCCATATTTTAACGGACACCTACCCAAGCAGCTTGATTTTATGCACAGTTGGAAATTATTTTAGTTGTAAAGACTGATCCAGATGAGACTGAAGTAGCTAGATGGTGAGAAGGCAAAAAAAAAAAAAGATGCTGGGAAGGATGTATGGGATAACTTGTGAAACAGGTTTCTCAGTTGGTAAGGGTTACTGAATCTCAGACTGAAGCAGTTTGTCAGTGCATTTCTTCTTAGTAGCTGCCAAGACCTTGACTTTTTAAGGCAGAAGTCAGAATAGCTAGCAAGGTGTTATCTAATGCAAGGCTTGACTACTATGATGATCTCTGCTCACACCAAATTCGACATCCATGTAGGGCACATTTGTCCTGATGAATGCAGGGACTTTATGTCAAATACACAAACCACTCCCAGCAAGTTTCTAGCTAGAATTTAAGAGGCTGAGTTTTAAGTCACACCACTGTTTACTAACCAACACCTTGGGCTGCTTTGACCAACTGCTGATTCAGCTTCCTTGCAACACCACCTTGCTTACTGTCATTAATGAGCTAAATTCTGCCTTAAGACAGAGAAAAAGCCTGATTTTAAAGTGAGTCTGCATTGCCATTTCCCACTATGACAGGGACCAATTCTGAACCTGCTCAGTCCATCCCACTTCATTTCACTCTCTTCCTTGCCCCTTGGTCTTACATGCGTGAGGTGAAGGACAGGCTTTCTGTTTTTGTTGTGACTGGTAAGACCATCAGACAGCTCATTGTGCATAGACTTTTAGTTCTGACAGTTAAATGTAAATTTCCATTTAAAGACACCTAGAGCACCAGATGGAGCCCTTACAGTGAGAAAGTGTAACAAGCTCTTTCACAGCAGGCACAATTGTATCCAGAGCTCCAACCCACAGATGGAAATCCTTCCTCCCTGCCTACATGCTCTCCCCACAGGGTGCTTTCACTACTGACAAAAATCACATTCCTAAATCCACCTCTGGGGCTGCTCTCTCTGCAGCAGCACTGGTGGAAGCCTGGGAGATTCCTCCAGCTTCGCAGCATCCCACGCTGGGCACCTTGCTAGCTGGCAGCAGAGCAGCGTGCAGACAATCCTGATCCACTGCTGAACAATCCTGCTCCATGTAAAACAAAGCCCTGCTAGCATGGCTCTGGGCCAGAGGTAATGCCATGGAGAACAGCTCAGGCACAGTGGGTGGTGCGCTACCAAGAGGGTAATATTAGCCACAGGGATTCAGCACGGCTTGGTGGCATGGTGCATATATGATATGCAATGGCTGGTTAGCGCAGGGGGGACATTGCATACATGCTCCCTTTGTCATAACCTTCCCAACAGTGTGGTGGGCTTCCTCCGATTCTGCTACATCTAAAACCCTCTGTGATACTGAAAGATCCATACCATTGAACACCAAGGAAGGATAAAAATTCAACCAAAGCTTCTCTTCTGAGAACGCATGCAGAGATTTGTAGTCAACTGAAACCAAAATTAGCCCAAAAAGACCGAGCTGGCAAACTAGCCCACACAAGCTACCACCAGAAAGAAGCATGCATGCTCTTGTCATGCATGGGACTCAAATCCACTGAGAGGTCTTTAAAGGAAAAATCAGGTAAAAATGGATCACAGGGTAGTGCTGATAGAAACACAGAATCATTGAATAGTTTTTGCCTGAGCAAAAAAAAAACCCCAAAAACTGGGGAGGTGGAAAACTGTGTTTATATTTGTGAAATCTAGGTTCAGTAGTCTCTGCTCTTTTGTCTGATTGTGTGAAGTCAATTAAGCCTCTTCATGCCTCAGTTCATTATCTATAAAATAAGGATAATTTCAGATGCCTAGAGAGCATTTCTTTCCCTTTCAGGGTTGTTGTGAGGATTAATGTATTTAAGATTTGGAGGTTCTCCAGTATCAGAGCCATGGATCCATAAAATACACTAGACTGAAATAGAAAAGTAAGAGAGCGAGAGAGGAAGGGACAGGGAAAAATAAAAAATAAAAATAAAATCTTCCTTGTATTAGAAAAAAACACAACTAGATTACTCGAGCAATCCAGCTACCGTCACAGACAGCCTACACTGGACTCCAGAAATGAGTATGTCTACAAGTAATAACTTTAGCCCATTTTTTGTTTGCATAAATCTGTATCACACAGACACAGGAAATGTAAAAGAGGAAATGCTTCCGCACTGTATGTAAAACTGTCATCAGCTAAACTCACAAGACCCTAAAACCACTACATCTGACATGTAGCTAACTTAATGCTCTTAATTTCAGGAAGAAAATACTGCTGGTGGTTGTTGCTGTTTTTTAAATTACCCATGGGCAACAGAATTAGCCAGGAAATGTGCTACCTGCAAGCCTGTCTTTGAAATTATTTTTCTCAAATTAACCTTATGTATTTGAAATGTGAACAAAGCCAAAGTTGCAGATGCCTAATAAACTCAAACCTGTACTTCAGAATGTGTAAGGCCTTCTCAAAGACAGCCAGACGTCAAATTAAGCTCCCTGATGTAAAAAATGCAGAGCTGGTCTTCCTATCATCACTTTTTTTACTATAGCCCACGAAGTATACAGTGTTTTACTGCTTTGTGCTATGCAGTGTTTGTACTTAGATCACTCTATAAATAAGAAAAACAATCAGGGTGTGTGCTGATCTGATTAAAATACAATGTAAATGATATGCAAAATAGGTGCAGCCCACTGGCTCATGGCAAATCGCCAGTAAAGACCTTCTGTGCTGAAGGTCGTGCATCACTGATTTAGGGCATCATCTCCATCACACTTCTACTCAAGTCTCTTTATTTTACAGTTTCCTACTCTACATTATTGAATGTTCTTTCCCATCTCCACTCTTATTCCTACCTGGATAGTTTAACTCTCCATTTTCTACTATCTGGCAGCAGACTACGCAAAGAAAAGATTTGCACCATGATGCATAACCATTTTGTGATTTAGGCAAGTCCATACCCAATCTCAGCCTATGTAGTATACCACTTCTCTCTCTCCTATTTGCTCCTCTAATCATATAAAACTATTGTTATGCCAATGCAGATTCTCTTCAGAAGCATTTTCCTGCTCCAGGTCTCGACTTCCAGAAACTCATGCCTTATCCTTGTAAGGAACTGCTTGGGGCCCTCCTTACAGGTCTGCAAGCAAAGCAGATTAGCCTAAAGAGCTAATTCTGTGTGACCGAGTACAGGGTACATTTCACATGAAATCAGAAAATTATCCAAGCATGATTAAAAAGCATCCAGGCAATGCCGTAGAACATTCACAAATTAATTTTTCTGAATTCACACACAATTTAGAGGATCCAAAATTGGAATTCCCAAATGCTGTGCGGACATGATTACAGAATATTTGTTTTGATTGGGCTTTAAGTCCCTACTTTTCAGAGATTTCTCATTTTTCCTTCATTCAAGGTTGAAATTTGCTATGATAATTTCTTTAGACCCCTGCAGAATTGTTCAGGGTATTCCCCAAAGAGGGAGACAAAAAGAATTGGGGATTCATCATGCACAAGCTGGTATTTACAGTAACACCACTCCCAGTACATGTTGGCTGGAAATAGTTTGGTATTTCTTCACTTTCTTTAATATTTGTAGGATCAATAACAAATTCAGACCCTGATCTCGTAGTATTCAACATCTGGGCAAAACACTTCTTGCTGATGCACAGGGCTGTGGTTTAGCACAACAAACATGATGCATCTTACAAGAAACCTTAGCCATGGCAGCAGTAAAAGGAAATTTCTTCCTTATCTCTTTTTGTGCTTCCCTTATTGTATTGCAAGGAGACTAGGAACAATATGGCAACTGTAATAAAGGGGGAATAAAGTAAACGCGGATGATTGCTCAAAGTGGGTATATAAATGTCACTATTACCTTGCTACTATGGTGTTTGGGTTTAGGACAACCTGAAACTAGATGAAGGCAGGCAACAAAAATTCCCTGCATGTGACAACGTTGATGCTCTGAAATCCTGTGGGTACTTCAGATACCACCAGATGCGCACATGACAGCAGAGGCAATGTGCCTTCAGACAGCAACAAAAACCCATGTCTTCTCCTTTCATCGCAGTGGCGTCTTCACCCCTGTGAACTCTCTTTGCCACTTTCCAGTTGACCTGCACTCTGAGGTTGACTGCTACAAGAAAGCTACAGCCAGAATTAGAAATCTCAAGCATCTCTCCTGCCAAGTGTTAAAGACCTTCCAGATCATACACTAACTTCCTCCATGACTAGCCAAAGTAACCATATTTCGCAACACATTAAATGTGTTAAGGGTCCCAAGCAAACAATGCTCAGGCTCAAAATTCAAGAGCCAGAGAGATGGCCAGAACATACTTGCATCTTCTCCAGGGCCAAAACCGCCTTTTCTGCGAATACATCCTAAAGTGACTATTATTCTGCTTCTATTCTTTGCCATCCCTCAAGATGGATTTGAAAAGAAAGGACAGCTTGCAAAAGAGAAGCAAGTGACAAAACCATGAGTCAGACAGAGGTAAAAAGGTTAAGTCTCCGGGAGCCAGAAACCACAAGGATAGGCATCTTAGACACGTATTTCTAAATGCCTTCCCTCTTTCTTCTCTTCCTAAAAGACTAAATGCAAAATGAAATCATCTTACAGAAGGACAGCCGCTTCCCCCCTGTGCTCAATCATTCCAGTCACACTATGTTGTCCAGTAACCTGCATTGATAATTCCTCATGAATAAAATGCCAACATTATCATCCACAGCTATGTTGTTGACATGCTTTTGCTATTTCACTAAAAATACCATTAATTTTCTGGCTTCACAACAGCTGAGCTACTCCCCATTTGAATATACAAAAGAGTATTTTGTTTAAACCAAATTAAAAACGTTCCAGTAAATGACTTCAATTTTGCTGGCTATACTACTTAGTGTATACTGTTCTATTTAATCCTCTCTTTTCTCAACTCTATGCCTTCTACCTCCCCCTCCTTTTCTTTCTTTCAATTTTTTTTTCCTTTCTCCCCTTCCCTTTTTATACTTAATCCTTTCATGCCAGGAACTGGATTTGCCCAGCAAGACATCCTAAGCTTCAAAAACATGGTGCCAAAGAGTTAAGGCAACAGTGATATTGCCTCTGCTCTGTTTTTATTCACCTGTTTGCCAAAACATATTTAGCAGTAAGGAAAGGAAGGGAGAGGGGAGGGGGAAGCACACAAATGCCGAGCACACCTTACATTCCCCATCTAGAGAAGTGTCGACGTTCCCCATTTAAGTCAGAATGAAAACCACCATTACTGCCAAGCCCTCCTGGCATCTCACCACTTCATTCGTTCCCATTTGTATCTAATGCTTTTGTCAACAGTTCAACAAAAGTCAAAGCAAACAACCCACTACAAACACTGGGGGTAACAGCAACAAGCAAGAATCCTTCACAATTATCCAGCCCAGCTGCTCAGGGCCTGTCCAGGCTGCTTTCATTTACAACAGTGTCAACAAAAAGCTGAAACCCAATAACTAGGTGGGTCAATACTACCACTGTAAAACCTCCGGCGAAGGAAATGCTATTCTCCTGCTTAACTGCTTCAGCAAACATGCAGAATAATTCAGATAGACAAGTGCTTGCCTAATCATTTGTTGTGTGAATTATTCAAGGCTTTCCCCTTAAACTACTAAACGATGGCTCTTCAAATATTTCTGAGGAACCACCAGATGTTCAACAGGAGAAAAAGAAACATTAGGCAAATTCTGACATAACAGAGGACACCAATAGCCTACAATCCTGGAAAGCATTAATGTTCAAAGGATTATCACTCTCCTACACCTTGCTTCTGGTGTTACTCTATAGAGAGCAAACGGCTTTCAGCATACAAGCGCTAGGCATGCCCCTGTCTCCCAGGTGCCTGATCTGTATACAGCATAATCAAGGCTACTGACTATGATTTTTCGTCCTCTTTTTTTGTGTGAGTTGTAAAGGAGTTCTCTCCAGAGAGTATGTAAAATGTGGATAAAAATAAGCACTGCAGTTAGTCAGGTGGATGCAGGGAGGTAACATGCACTTATTCCCACACCTCTCTCCCCCTATGCTCTCCAGCTCTCCTGAAGCCAGCCCCTGATGCTCATTTGATCTCCTCTTCATCACTCACCTTAGTGTTTCTTTCTCTCCATTTACAAGGTGAATTGTTCACATGCTTTTCTCCAGAGGTTTCACAAGGTTTCATGTTTACACTTTCAAAAAGCAGGGCAAACTAGTCATATAGCACAGAACTAAGCATTACATCTTTTACTTCAACTGCTTCTTTAGTCTGGGAAACAGCCACCTCCAGATGTCTGCTTCCTCGTTTTTGTTGGCTTTTGTCACAACTGTATCATTGCATTAACAGATAATTTTTAAATTTTAAGTAAACTTTAAGAAAACAGGCAAATTAGATAACAAGTGGTGCTTGTTTTGATTTAACCTTACTATTGGCAAAAGCAACCCTGGACATGAACAAACATTTTTCCCAAGACCAGTTTATATATACGTTAGAGTGCAATGCTGGACTTATATGTATCTTGAGCCAGAACACAATATCTAATGCACTTATATATATTTTAATTTTGACATCTATAGTAGCAGTTGTGCACACTGAATAACTAGCATTCCAGAGAGAATTCCTGAGAGTTTTTAAGACTCAGCAAAATAGTAAAAGAAATTCTGTCTGTATGTCAAATTGAAGCACATATTTTTATTTTTACAATTAGAATCTGTAACATACTTTGTTTGTAAAACAAGTGGTTTTACAGTGATTGCTCTGTAGCAATCTCTCAATCTCGGGAGTTGTGTTCTGTCAACATAAAGATCCTTCTTCAATCAAATAGTTTTCTTCCTCTTTCTGTCTAAACCAGTTATGAACACTTGCCTACTGCGTAGCTGCAGCTCCGTCACTTTGTGATTGCCGCAGCTGTTGGTACCCATTTCAGCCCTACTCCCCTTGGTGGGAAACTTCACTCAAATTTACTACTATAAATCAAACTTGCAACACAAAGTTTATCAGGGTGAGCAGGACTGTTACATTCATTAGCAGTATCAGCAAAATGGTTTAGGTCCCTGGAGACCAAAGGCAACAAAGAGAGGTACTGTAGCAAAGAAAACATTTGGTATCAGAAGGGCTGAAACTTGCAGAGATTAACTGGGAGAAACCTGCACAGCCTGATGCTAGATACAATAAAAAGAACAAGGATGAGACAAAAACACAATAAAATGTCTCCTCTTCATCATCCCCTGGGGCAGGAAGGGTCCAAAAATGGCACCTCCAGCCTTTACCATGGTTGAGGGTAATACAGTTACCAGAAAACCTTCCAGAAGCATGCAGGACTCCTACAGAAGGTCTGCTAAGCACGTAATTGCTTTCAAATACCTGAAGTGTGACACAAAGCTTTTAGGCTACCTAGCTGGCAAGCATACAGTGCTTTTCATAAAGGCATCAAACTGACCCTGGACAAGGCTGCCTTTTTGCTGAAAGCAGGGTTGCCTATACTACTTTAACGCTACTCTAATGCCAATTATGCATCCTGACAGGGCACCTGGAAAGATGTCGCACTTCAAAGAATGGCAGAAAAAGGGTTTCTCTCACCCCACAAAGTTACTGCAATTAATTTTAAAGCGATTATTCTAAAATTATTCATTCAGATATTGAATTCCTTTCATATTTTGCAGTATGGGACAGCAAAGCTCATTTCAAAACAGTATTTGCAGGTCACTGCAAGGAACTTTTTCCCTGAAGCAGGGGAGGAAAAGCAAGACATCCATTTCCTCAAGGGCTAAAATAAATTGCAGTTGGGTATTTTTAAAAGACATAGAGAGGTGAGAGAGAAATACAACATCAGCAGGTATGGTTTCAGCAAACTTATCAGGGAGGGACAAGAAATATAAACACACAGCTATATTTACTGCAAGCCAAATACAATGATTTCCTCCACTATCACAAAACAAAGCTTCATGTTATTTAGGTCAGCACTGGCTCTCCAAGTCAATGGAAGCAATAATTTCTATATAGTCTGCCTACTTAATTATGAAAATACAATGAGCAAAGGACTCAAAAATATGATGCTCTAGCAGCCAAGTTTTGTGTTGTGTGTGGTCTGTGCTAAACTTAAACCATACACTCCTGCAGACAACCCTTTTTCTGGGGGTAGTTGTGTTCGGAAGCACCTCTCCTGGCCCTTCCATACACCTACATCGCATGTCTGCAGCACATACCGGTCTGATGAAACAGGACACCACCAGCAAAATTAGTGTTATTATTTATCTTGTCCTGGAAAATAAATACATTTAAGAAAATATGGTATACCCTCTTTCAAAAACTAGAGGGGCTTGAAATACACGAGCTTCTCTGCACAGAGAAGCTACAACACACCACTCACCCTGTGAACAAAAAAAGGAACAAACTGTGTTGAAATTCTTCTGTTTTCCCTTCCCTCTGCCCATTTACTCATAAGTACATATTAAGGAAACCCCCACAGCTGCTTTCACTGGCTCTTGAGAGCCAGAAAAACAGAAGTACAGCTGTGCCTGCTAATATTCGTATGCAAACAAATAGCATCTGACTGGCTGCAATACCTCACTTAAAAGCACCTCGGTACCTTTTGATAAGCCTGCTGCTCAGAAAGAAGTGATACAGAGCAATCTGACATCCTCTTAATGCAATTAGCAGATTAAAGCGGCATTTCACTTCCAATACTTCATTAAAACCCTGATTGCATCCAGCCTTCTCTGGTGGTACGGCATACTTGGTGTTCCCCCTACAGTCTTCCTGGAGACTTGGTAGAGCATGCTGGGTTAGTCCAGCGCTTGCAGCCAGCGGCCAGCACAGCTCCTGGAGCCCTGTAATTGCTCTGTGAGGCAGTGGAAAAACTGCTGTCCCCCAGGATCTGCCTCTTTCAACTGGCCAGGTCACCTGTCATGCTGCTGATTCTCATCACACATCTCCATTTTGCGGTTTGAATGAGACCAGCTATCCTTCGACTTCTGCTTTCACGGCAATCCAGTGAGAGTGCAGCATGGGAGTGGCGAGGTCCAGTAAACTGCAGTGTGGACATGAGCACTTATTTCACTTTTCCCTTCACTTTACTTTTTTTTTCACAGCAGACTGGCAAGCCCCATAAAGCCTCAACTTAGGAGAAAATTTCTTTTTCCATTCCCCTGTGCACCCAAAAGCAGACCAACAGCAACCAGGCGAGACCTCATCAGGCTGACCCTTTCCACTGCAGGAAGCACTGCTGGACGGGACCCAGGCGCTTGGGGCATCCTGGGGAGACCCTTCAGCTCAGCCCCCAGCACTGCTGGTCCGCATGGCCCCAAGGAAAGAACAAACTAAAAAAGATTAATTCACAGATGTTCATGCATTTCACACACAGTGTGCCCTGTGGTCCGTTGCCAAGGCAACAGGAGACCACCAGTGAGCGCTTTATTGGCTTTATGAAGTGCATCTCAGTGGCTATAGTCCAAGACAGGCTGTATGATAATCGTCAGGCTTTTCAGAAGCCTTGTTTTGTGTTTATCCACATTTAACCCTCTGAGTGTTATTAAGAGCATCACTATGCACGTCTGGCGCACCAAGAAGAGTAGAGATGGGGACAGGAGGGACACACACATGGTCTCTGCTTCCAGCCTAGGAACCCTGGAAAATGCAGCCTTGGCACCTGCTCCTGCCTGCCCAGCAGTGAAGTTCTCACCCAAAGGCCGCAGGTAAGCTGGTCCCCAGGGTGCAGTAGTGCAGAGCTCAGCACAGCAGGACCTGGGGACGAAACTGACACTGTCAAGTGCAAAGGCAATACAAGTGTCACATTAAACTAATACACTGCTCACAGCAGGCACAACATGTTTTCTCAGTAACTTTGAGAGAAGGGATTAAAGAAAAAAGAAAAAAAAAAAAAAAGCGGCCCACCAACTTCCTAGACACATTAGGATAAAAACCACATTCTTAATTCAACTCCCAGCAGGTGACACCACCTACACCGAAACCTCTACTACAGCCATCCAAAGGTGTGGTCCCGGTGATAAAGGGAAGTCCTGTGTCCAGATGATGCTGGGTCTCACAGCGCCATTGGCTACAACATCATTTACAAAATTCACACAAACAAGCCAGAGAAATAAGCCACCCAGGACTCTGCAGCTTCACCCCCCTGGCGCCTGCTTCCCTTCCACTCTCCAGGCAGGCAATGGGCATTTCCTCCAGCTGTCCTCTCGCTGGCTGAGGCAGGGCTGGGGATGGATGGGGGTTAAAATCAGGAATGCCACAATGCCTCAAGCAGCAGCAGCAGCCAGTGCCAACATCAAGGGCTAATCCAGCAGGAGAGGAGAGGAGAGGGAGAAAGCAAGGGTGGAAAAGGGGATCAACAGAAGAAATGGCTTGCATTCAGGCTCACAGGAGAAAAGAGCATGCAGAGACAATCATTTCCTGGGAAAAGCTAAAGCCTAACGAGAATTTACTCTGTCTCCTTTATTCAGACAACCAACCCTTTTGTGGCAGGGACTTCCTGAGTGACAGGAACCCAGGGCCCCTTAATAGGATTTCCATATTATTTCCAACACCTGCCTAGAAGTTATTTGTTTACATTGAAGGAGCTGAGATTCTCAAATCAGACATCTGCTTCTGGTTCAGGCATATCTTAGGAAACCATCTAGAAAGAAGCTTTGTTGCTATGGAGACATTTTTATTTTTCTTCTCTTAGTTGACTGGAAAACATTAGCATTTCCAGGTTTTTTTTGTTATTCAAAAGGCCAAATGTCACTCAAGAAAACACAGAACTTTTCAAATTGCCATGCAGAATAGGCTAATCGAGCTTTAGATATTTAATTAATCATTTGACTCAATTAGAGCTGTACCAGAGAGAGGCGGGAGACATGGTCTAGCTTTCCTAAAAGTTCCCCTCAATGGCTGATTCCTATTGGCCAGCCTAATTGCTTCTTCCCTCAAAGCACAGCTAAAACTTTGTAATTCATGATGCACTAAACAATCTTGCATAGTAACTTGGGAAACAATCAGACTACTCATTTATGTCATGTTCTTCTAAAATCAGCCTAGGACACTGACAACACGTTGACTAGGAATACGATTCTTTCCCAGTGCCAGGGAAGAGACATAAAGAGCTATACAAACATTAACACAAATATTAACCTACTTCTAGCATTCGGTGACTTTAGCCAAGACAACAGACACTTTCAGCACAAATCAACCCTGACACTTCTTCCAGAAGGTAATCTGTCCTTCTTCCCTCCCTTTAGCAGATAATCAGCATGCCTGAGGAATCCACTGATTTGCATAAAAATAAGGGATGTTTCAAGTGGCTTTGGATCTAAGGGTCTGGAAGACAACTCAAAATCAAAATGTTAAGTGCTCAATACAGCAACAAAAAATTTGGAGAAAAGCAGCCATATAGTTTGTGTCCCACTTTGACAAAAATTGGTAGGTATTGTTTATTTTCTCCCACTACTTTGACTACCAACTATTTAACCCAACCACAAAAATGCTCTTCATTCCAGACACATTCACTGTGAGTAAACTGGTGTAAGCCATGAATGGCAGCATCCGAAGCATGATTTTAATTGCACAGACTTATAATAAGGAGAACTTCAAAAGCAATAATAAATTAATTCCCTCCTTTACTTCTTTTTCCCCAGCTATTACACTGTCAAAGCCTTTGCACCGGAGAAGACCTTTCCACCCACTTCCTCACTTCAGCAAACTTCCTCTTCCTACTCTACGACTTGAAGGCATAATCCTGTGTTATCAACATCACCGTCTGCTGCCAAGGGAATAATTAGACATCTCTGCTCAGGTTAGAAATTACAGCCCATGTAAGTGTTTGCCTCCTTGCTGAAGAGAGCATCTGGAGAGAGAACATATGAGTTACCCTAAATCACCAATTAGTGAAATAAAGTTTGACAGTAAGAAGCACTGCAGAAGTTTGTCCAAATGTTGGCATACCACCAAGTAAGAGTCACCTGTGACAACTTGCAAAAGGATGCAAAGTAAGAGGCTAGCATACAGTTAATACACAGAAGTGGGAAAAAAGCTACTGGGTAAAGGAGGTGAAGCCATACAAAATGGCAGAGGCAGCTAATTCTCTGATACCAGAGTATGTGGCGTTACTTTCGTATGAATACACTAAATTAAAATTCCCAGACAACCTCATTAAAAAGGCAAATTATGAGATACTGAATGAAAGAAATGTAAAACTCGGTTGGCAGGGGACAGGGGAGGAAGGAGGGGAAAAGATAAGAATAAAAATGCACAGGAAGATATATGCCCTCATATACCTCGGGTTCAGTTTCATGTTCTCAAAGTCTGTTAAAAAGCACCGGCTTGGATGATACGCTACAAATCTAGCCATGAAAAGGTTATTAAGAAAAAAAAAAAGCTGTGCCAAAAAATCATCTCCATAAGATAGACTGAGACAACAAACAGGACCCTGCTAATTAATATTTGCTCTGCTTCAGCAGCCAGTTACTGGATGATACTGCAACAAACAAGCATGTCTCACCCAATCACATCATTAATCCATTCACGTTCACCACCTGAGGCCCAACTATGCCCCACAGATATTTATTCATCTGTTCCACAAACAAACAATTACAACACATTTTCTAGAATTAGGGTACCTGTTACATTCAGCACAGCTTACATGCCCAGAGGCAGATATCAATTAATACTGAAAAAATTACTGTATCACAAGCCAACAGAAGTTACTTGTATTTTGATAACACTACTCCCAAAACACCCATGAAGATCAAAATCACAGCTCTTGTGGAGCAAAGCTTAGTTCAAATACGCTAAGTTTAAAACTACCACTTCATCATTATGGAAAGCAAAAAGCACCTAATGCCTCATTTCCAAACAGAGAAAGGCACAAGCAGAATCCACGACACGAATGTGAAACGTCTGAATTTTAACAAGTCTATGAAGTGCTTTTCAGCTGAATGCTATTTCAGTGGCAAAGTAACAAAATGAAATCTTGTAAATTTCTTAAGGCGTGTAACAGGTAACTACATTTCTTTTGCTTGTTTAATACACACTGAACGCACACATTTGGTGGGACACTCATGACACTGAAGGAAGTTTCATTTGAAAGAAACCTGACAATCAAAGTCTGCAGCAGTAGACCATTTGAGTTTATGTGCTCTTCCTCTACCAGCACAAGAATAAAGTCTGAGCAATGTAACTACATTTGGTAATATCCCACAGTTTTAGATGTTGGGCATTTTGATTTCAAACTACCTTGTTATTTTCAGAAGCATTACACTCCTACTTTTAATTTAAGTGTCAAATTACAGCTGCTGGAGTAAGCTGCTTACTCTTACTTACCAAATGAACAGAGGTCTGAACACTCAATAGTGGCTAGCAGCTCGAGCAGCTAAATTGGGAAGCACTGGAGCAACTGCCACCACAAATGTAAATAGAATATTGAATCACACCCGTTCGCTTTCCCTGTATCTGCGATGTGTAATTATTAGCCTTCACACAGATTAAGGCAAAAGTAATCTTATTGCTAAACCCACCTGAATTTTCCCTGACATTTCTTGCAATTCACCAGCATGTTGGACCTAAATTCACCACCACAAAACTGCATTTGATGTCTGATTTCAGAACCTTTAGACATTCCACCCCCCCCCCCCGAAGAATCTCAAAGAAGTTATTTTATTCCTGCCACAAGGCCCCATCCTTTAACTACTGGCACTTGTTGCTGCTGAAACAGTAACTCCAGCATCAAAATAAACAGCCCTCCCCATGTAGGCAAGTCTTACTATGAGAACGGTCTCTCCCACAAATCGTTTACAATCCAGATTAAAAACACAAAGGCAACACTCTGCCAGTATAAAGAACAGATCTGTATAAACAACAGATGAGGTAAAAAGGTTACATGAGCTGAATCCTGCACATGGGGCAGCAAGTCACAGAATTTATCAATAACCCATTCAGGATCATCCTGGCTACCCCTGGGCAGACATCTGGAGGCTCCTTCACTGCAGCTGCTGCAGTGAGAGCCATGGGAAGACATCGCAAGCACTAAGGCTACTTTCTGCCAGGTGGTGCTTTTGCACACAAAATGCTTCTTCAGCTTCTTCACAAGGTATGCTTTACAGAAGGGACTTTGTTAGGGACCAGAGAAACTTCTGCCACATCTGTCTGAAAGAGGGTGCCAGGGCTGGGAAGAACGACATCCCTCCTGCACCAGCAGTTCTTGCAGGAGGTGGAAAAATCCTTGCGGGGTGCAATTAATGAGCAAGATCCACTGCAGAATAATACCTTTTTTTTTTTTTGTTCTAGACAGAGACATTTTATCACTTTGAAAAGGGGACACCCCAAGTCCCCTCTGTGAAAAGCTGCTTGGTTAACTGCAGAGCTGTTTGTTTCTCTGTCTAAACACATTATATTCCCTTACAGCCCTTAAGCCAGGGCTGCACTCTGAGCACAGTCCTGAGCTTGCCACCCTTTCTTTCCCTTTGTCCGCTCTGCAGCATTGCCACTGCACAGAGTGCTCCCATGACCCAGTTTACCGCGTCTGCAGAGTTTTCCCACACTTCAAACCTTGCAAAGGATTTGGAGGATTGAATCCAAGACCAAATCAAAGAGTTCCCAAAGCCCCTCTTCATGGAGCTTGCTGTGCTGATGCTGATCTATTATTTAGGAATAGCTCCTGGACAAACTTGCATTATCTGTAAGGTGACTACTCGGCTTCAGCCGTGAAGCACTCACTACTCCAGGGAGGTGTTCAGATGGATGTGAGCCTAGTCTGGCTTACCAAGCAGAAAACAACACGTTTAGAAGGGTGAGGCAAATTCTCATTTTCCCTGGCGAGAACCAGGAGGAGGATCAGAACCAGCACAGTGAAAAAGACGTAAGTTTCACATAGACAATTGCCCAGCAAATCCAAAGCACCAGAAGCAGTGGCAAGAAGTGGGACATTTCAACCAAACTCCTTTCTTTGTGGAAATGCGTAGGGTATCTTTGTTATCTTGATAGTACACTAAAGAGTAAATTTACACTTTATGAGCTATTTTAAAATCTGCCCTGCTTAATAATCTGTATCAGCAAGAAAACACTTTAAAGTGTCTCTCACAATTAAGTCCAGGCACAACCTTCTATAAATCAAAATTTTGCTACCATATCAAAACGTTACACTGGGGCTGTATAACATTGCCCATATCCTCATTACATGCTACACTAATTACTACCAGCAGACTCAGAATTTTCTGCACATTAGAGGCTTTTAGAGGAGCTATAAAAAATTTCAGGCACCATTAATTTAAATTTGTATTGAAATTTCCTTTTGACAGATGGCCAAAAATTACTTACTATTTAGAGTACCAAAGCTGCCTGTTTGCACATTGGAAGAGGAAAGGGAAAAATTAAAAGCAAGAAGAAAATTTATGTCATGTTCATTACCTGTTAAAATGTTAAGGAGCATTATCCTGCATGAATGAATTATTTCATACAAGCACACAGACTCCAGCTGCTGGCAACTGGCACGTTCTGGCTGACAAAAACCATTTCAAGTCACAGACCAGACAATCATAAAAAGCCTCTCTTAACCAGGAACCACTTAAGGGAGGACAGATCGATCGAACAAGCGACTAACTGCTACTCTGGGCATCACTGAAAACATTTAAAGAAATTAGCAAACTATTTCACCTTGCAAAGCTGGCAGCAAGCCCCATAATGCTGACATACAAGCCAACTCACATTCTGAACACAGTGCAAGACAAATACCTACTTATCATTTTTAAGTAAATGGGCACAAACCAGTGACGCTCTCCTCTCCCTCTGGAAGCCATATGAATAACAGCACCTTTTAATCATTCCCAGACAAAATCAGCCTTTTTGGTATAAACACTGCATGTAACACCCATGCCAGCATAAACACCCCAACACCCCACAGGCATTACGGAAACATGACTAGCAAATTTTGATCATCAAACTCGATCAGCATATACTAGAGCAGCTCTCTTCATACACCTTTCATGAGTGAAATGCTCATGGTTCTAACTGTACAGGTATGCAAACATGCTAAAGAAACCAGGTAGGTTTGTATTCCCACATTTAGGTATCTGCCTTACTTGTGCTTGCATGTTTGAGTGCAGGGAATGGACTAAACCTATCTGTTCACAGTAAACAGGGGGTGTTCTAAGGAAATCATCATTAATCTGCACCCAGCCTTGCCACATAAAGCAATAATCCCAGTTTCTAGCCCACATGACAAGGAAGCTGAAGTGAAATCTGATGCGCTGTTGTCTTATGTCAGCAGATAGACAGCTTCAGTGCCTCTGCTGCTCACAGTGAAAACTGACAGTTCCTGTCAGCTCCTGGTTGTTATGCAGAACCCTGTGGGTAATAGCAAAACTGACAACCATCAGCTCAGTTGTGCTCGGCTGGGACATGGCAGAGTTGCCAGTGGCAGAATAGGCATGCTGGGGAAAGCTGTGGGGCACATTCCCACCTGGAGCTGATGGAGAAGCAAAAGCATGGCCCCTTGTGTGGCAGTGCCAGCCAGACAGGTCCCTGGTTGGGGCAAAGCCCGTGTCCAGCACCATGCTCCTCCCAGAGCTGTAGAGGGCACACCAGGTAACATAGGACTAACAAGCTCTAGGTAATCTTGTCTAATACACCCACGACTCATGCTGTGAACACCTCTTCTACCTCTTTCAGAAAAAAAACACCACGAAAAACTTGACAAATTTATTACAAGTGCTCAGAGTAAGTCAGTCACTGGTCTTGCCCTTTGTATGGGAAACTTTCACACTGACCATCACCTAAAAAGGGTCCTGAAAACTGCGCAAGCCACTCATGCTCTACTCTGTAACTACATCCAGCTATCCAGAGCTGGGCAGGTAAACTGCATAGCAGGCAACAACTGTGTCTTCTGTGAGCTAGTAAACTGCCAGCGGCAGTGAGGAGAGCAGACTAAATCCAGGAGAGGGCAGGGTCAAGATGCACCTCCCCACTTGCAGCATTAAAACCGTAGGAGCCTCTGAGAGGCTCTGGTGACAATCCAGTATGTACAAGCATCCAGGCACACATGCTGAATTGTAGTCGCATGCATCACTGAATGCTCAAAATTACATGAGCAGCAAGGTGTGTATTGAAGCTACTTATAATACTACCATGTACAGGATGGAGTACACACATATGCTGCAGAGTAATTCAGAACCTGAAAATTAATTCCTGGAAAAGGAAGGCAGAATTCTCAGTGCAAGTACCACCTTTGTCAGTATACAGAACAACAGCCCTCTCCTCTCAACTGCTCTGGCAAGGACAGCAGGCAGGCAGCACAGAACTCTCCTTCCACAACTGCATCGTAGGGATGTATCAGAATTACAGTTTACAGCCTCCAAATGACTTAAAACTACTGGCTAATTCTTTGTATCTCAGAAGCTTGGGCAGAGACCCCAGGCAGCCCTTTCCTTAGCTCCAGGAACAGCCCCCGCGTGCTGTTCCAGCAAACTGCCTGGAATCCCAGCTGCTCCACTACCTGACACTTTCTAAGCGTGACAGTCTATGCAGGGCTCTGCTAATAAACACGAGTGTCACAACCCGGTTTCACTTTGTGACTTTTTCCACCACCCTGGGCCATGCTTCAGAAAACTGCAGTGTGCAGTTCTTCTGAGATGCCTCCTTTACCTACGAAATGGAGTCCTACCTTGATGGAGTCTCTGTCTGCACGCAGAGCAGCCCCCGTGCACAAGGAGGGAAGGAGGCGGAGGCAAAGAGAAAGAGAAAAGTACTAGTTAGTTTACATAAAATTACACATTCATCATACTTGGAAGGAAGAATCCTGATGTCTCTTAAATAATAAATCACACAGATGTTAACTTTTCTGTACAGTGAATTATTAATACTGTACAGCCACATTTATAAAACTGGATTTCCAACATTTGAACATAATTTCTGGTAGCTGCTATGTAATAAACACTAATGTAATTAGCTTGTGAATTCTTGTGAAAACTAGGGGTTTTTTTACCCCCCACCCCTGGTTTTTTGTTTTCTTCATTTTTTTTGTCAGAGGGAAGTTTAAGAAAAAGAAAACAAGAAAAGAGGAACGGATGAAAGCACACACTCAAGTGGCAATGCTTACCTCTTTGGTGATCGTTATCATGGTGCTTCTTCTCATCTTTAATTGGGAGGTGGGACTGCCCCCCCAGTGCACTGGACAATGCCAGAAGACCAGCACTGCTGCCAATGGGTGGGATGGCTGGAGGCTGCAAGCCTGAGGGGTGCGGAGTGAGCGGCACAGGAAGACCATGTCCATGTGACAAATGCTGGGCCTGGAGTTGTTGCTGCTGTGAAAAAGGAAACACAGATATTGAATTTGTTCGGAGAGCTGGGGGCTGTCCAGTTGTACAGGAGTACATCAAGCACTCTTGGATCAGATCAACAGATGCAGCTGACTGATCCAGGTATCAACTCCCACCAACATCCTGACATTTTAAAATTGCCCATATGCTTGTACACAACACAATTGGTAAACTTCAGTATGAATTAAAGGAACAACAATAACAGGAAAAAAAAAAAGGAATAAAGGAAAAGCATTTTACAGTTTTGGTGATATTTTTATTCTCTGACAGAGGTATTACATTTTACTCTTCCTATCTGAAGCACACCACGTACACGTCTAATCAAAACATATGTAACTATATAAAAGCAGTTATATAATGAAGGAAAAAAAAAAGCTGAAAATTGAGAAAATTAGTGTTAAACAGTTCTCCCAGCGCTACTGCACAGCATGCAGTGAGAGTTAATTTGAAAGAGAAAACCTGAATTAACAATCCAGAAAAGGAAACTGGTTGCAGCCACCGTTTTAAGCCCTTTAAGTGTCCTCAGCGGTACTTCAGCAAATTACTAAAGAAAATCTAATGTAGCAAGGCTTGGGTCTTCCTGTAGGCTTGCTCAATAATGCTGAAATAATTGGGCACTCTGTGCACGTTTAGTGATGCTCGAATGAAAAGCTAGAGGCCTGCCCTCGTACTCTTCTCTAGCTGCTGACTCTGTGTTGTGACAGGTTTATTTGAGTGGGACTGTGATGCATGCACCAGTAACTGCGCTGACAAGAGTTTAAAGTCATTTTTACCAGTACACTGGCAACACATACAGAAAGCCCTTGAGAGGCTCAAATTGGAGTGCTTGACCTCAACCAGGGCTGCATCAAGCTCTGTGCTATACTAACTGTTGTGGGGTAGATAGATTGTTTGTTGCTACTCATAGGGAAGGCAGGGAAAACAAAAACAAACGGGTGAAAGAAGTTATGTTAAATACATCCCAGGAGAGATCTGCTCAGGTCTAAGGCTTACTCACTAACTGTCCAACTAATCTCTGTTCATACAGTAACTAAATTAGCTCTGAAATTTCCTTTTTGTTTTCAAGCAGTCACTGCCCAAGACTCAGGGTAAACTGAATCAGAAGTCCTCTAGGGTTGTTCTCTCCTCCCCGCACATCTGCATCTGCATGACTTTGGAAGAAGAAGAAATAAAAACTTAACTTGCTTTGCATAAAAGAAATCCATTTAGAGTTCCTAACTGACAAGATTCAAGTCCTCCTTTTGTTTGGTTTTCATTTGAACCTAAATTCACTTTCCACCTTGCAACCCAGCTCTTTACTCAATCAAGAGACAATACGCTGTTCACTTGCTTTTCCCCTCCCCTTCCTAGCATGAACCTTTACTAAGGTTGAGCTGAAAGTAAGACTGAGAGTCACACTGAGCACACTAGGTAATTCACGCAGCACAATGCACACCCACCTCCCTTAACAACCCCCTGTGAAAACGCAGATCATTCTTTTACTCTTGGAAATACAATCCAGGCAGCAGAATCAGACTGGTGGTGGCATGAACAAGTCATCTGACCCAGACCAGTACAAGGGAAAGGCAGGGAAAGAACCAAATGGAAGGTAAGGGGGAAAAAACCCAAAAAGAAAGGCGGGAGGGGAGGCAAATGGAAAACAGCCAACAAAAAAATAGAAAACTGAAATATTTTTCCAAGTGGAATCCTTTCCACCTTAATCATTTCTCTGCTTGTGATCCTGTGCCATTCCAGCTTCTTGTACAAAGTATCAAGCACATTTTGATTGCTTGATGCTTTTGCGGAAGATGCTTCATTTCTCAGAATTTTTAATTAACTACAACAAAATGAAGCAAGAGCCAACAGCGTATTGTTTAGCTTCAGGGTTAGAATACCGCTGCCTTGCATCAAGGGAACAATCTGGCATGCCTGACTTGGGGAAGGAGAAGGAGAACAGCAAGAGAACGAAGGGAATGGACAAAATAATCTGTGTTCTGGAGTCTCATTTTAAAACAGGAATTTCCCATTTCTATTATAGAATGTGCTATAAACCACTGCAAGAAGATGTCTGCCTGAATTTGCTTGTGAAAGCAAAGGCTTTGAGACGAGCCCGGGCATATCAACAGTGACAGAGGTTTCCCCCTGTTAACTAATTACACTGTTGACCAAAGTATACCAAGTATACTCACTGACAGTTCACACCGTCACCGAGTTCACTCACTGTACAATTCACACGTATCTCCCTACTGACCTACTCAATTTGCATTATATGACCTCCTCTGTCAATGCAGGATGGTTTCCAAAGAGCTTGAAGAGAACTGCCCTACAAATGCAATCCTCTTTTTTACTGATGTTTGTTAGGAACATCTCTGCATAGCACAGAGAGCACTTTGGATGTACTCAACATTATTAATACCTCCCAGGCATAATACAGGCATTAAGAGTACTATGGGTAATGAATCCTCAGTGTGTAGAGGCTTGAGAACGCTCTGAACAGCATGGCTGGCCTAGTCCCTCCTGGCCAAGAACCAGTGTGCTTTCACTGCAAGCTGAATTGTAGAGAGCTCTGAAAATAACTGGAGAGAGTAGGAGAAAAACAAACAAACAAACCAAAACCAAACCAAAACATAACCTTCCTGCCATGGAAAGCTTTTCTAAAAAGACCAAGCTCTTTCATGGAAAATGGTGGGAACATGGAATCTGAAAAGAACATGGAACATGACCCCCACAGTCACAAAAGGTTCGTTCACTGGTACAGCAGAAATTTGGTCACATTGTAATGGCACAAAGAAAATACTTCAGTATGAAAAACAGACCGTTAAACAAATCTAAACTAACACTCCAAATTCCACTACATAGCCCTGAATGCCACACCGACATGGGCAGCATTGTGCATGTTGTTAGACTGGTGTGGGACTAAAAATTCAAGAATGGGAGGATGGTGGAAGTGGTACAGGAAAGGACTATGAGTTCCTCCAACACAATGAGCAATGGTATATGGCAAAAGGGAGGCACTGGTCCAAAACCAGAAAGGACAAAATTCAAGTCAAATACTGGGCAGACTTCTACCCTCAAAATATGATAGAACAAACAGGAAAAAAAAAAAGTACATGATCGCATAATTAAGCACTATTTGCTAACAGGCATATACAGGAAGGTAAAGACAAAGTGATATATCATCTCTGACATTTCCAGACCTCTGATACCTACTACTGTATTCAAATGCTCACAGCATTCGCAGCTTGGTTTTGCTTTTCCACTGCCCATGGGTGTCACCAGCCACTTGGTTACGGCAGAAGTTACAATGCCACAGACAATTCCTTAACCAACTGGGCATCACCTTAGTACTGCAAAGTGATTAAATAAAAGTGGGCTCCTCTAGTCATCAAAATGCCAAAGATACGGAGGAGTAAGACAACTGACAGATACTCTCCACACAGAAATATTCTACTGTGGAAGAAAGTTTACGTTTGTTTCTGCCTATATCATGAATTTAGATCATAAAATCTGACACAATTTAAAAACTTGCAAGCAAAGCCTGAAAATGAGCCAGCTGAGCAACCACGTAATATTTTTTTTTTTTATGTTGCTGTAATGCTTTCACTTCCCACTCCTCCATCTCCTCTTTAATTTGTCATCCTTAGTCATGTTATTTATGAACTCTTAGCATGTGGTTAACTTTAGACAATCCCATCAGAGTTGACTACAGTATTTATAAGGACAAGCATACATTTTCAGCATCAATTCATAATAGGTGAAAACTTGCAAAGGCGGTACAGCAGGCTTTATTATGTTGTACACTTTGCAGAACTATTTAAAAATAAAACCAGCATCAGTTAGCTATCAAGAAACATGCCCTACAGAATTGCAAAATCGACTGCAGTGTTTTTAAGAAACATCCAACACACAAAAATGTAAGAGCAAGAGTGAACCCAGAAATCAGAAAGAAGTCAAAGAAGAAGACTGCATTGTTTTTGGCAGTAAGTTTAGGACGATGATTATTTAAATCAGTTCAGTAGTAAAGACTAAAGTAAAACTTTCAAGACATATTGACACATGTCAAGTCAAGATAACAGCTGGTTGCTACTGATCAGTTACGGTCTTTTAATTTTCTGCATATTCTCCTAAACAGCCTACATTGAGGAGTAAAATAACTCCACCATGTCTGAAGAAATGGGCAAAAAGGCTTTGTAAAAGCTTCTTATCTGAGTATCACTGATTTTTACAACTGCAATTCTAAATATTGATGCTTAGCTTAATTCTTTTCCCAACACATCTTAAGAGATCAAATTTAAAGTAAAGTGCGATAATAAATGCACTAACAAATTAGCTTCAAATGCTCTCTCGTTATAGTCAGCGCATTCAAAGCCTGTTTTCCTGGAAAAGGTCCAAGTTTTCACTGGATACTTTCCAAGCAGCTCTGTGTCGCAGTAATCTACCACTTTTCCTTTTGCAGACCCTGAAAACTCATAGGCATTATCCAAACAACCTGAATATACTCCTCTAACCTGAAGACATTTATAATGTTATCAAAATAATGTCTCAAAATTACTTTATATCTATACACATGCATGCACTACCCATACTCCAGTGCTGGGAGAAGATCTTAAAAAAAATGGATAAAATAGCTCCATTGTTTGAAATTTGTTAGATGAAGTGATGCATTGCTCAGAGTGAATCCTTAGTAAGACAGCATACAGACGAAACAGTAACCAAGATGAAGAGGAAATAAAGACATAAAAACAAAAGCTCAACAGTACAAAGTATCAATGACAATGGTTTACAGACCAGCAAGAAAAGGAAGCCCTTTGGCACACGCAGCTCTGAGTGTGCTTGGGATGGTATATATTGTTATCTATCATGCCTGTTCGCACCCCTGACATGATGTGCACTGTCTGTACTTCCTTTGTACGTTTCTGTCTCTGCTGGCTTATCATTACAGAAGTGGTTTTTCTGATGATAAGATACAACACAGCAAAAGAGCGTACGAAGAGCCATGCAGCAGTTCCTTCAGTGGAACGGTCCTGGAGCTAAATGCATATATAGCATATGGTAAGCTTGTCATAAAGAGACCATGGTACAGATGTAGGGTGGAGCTACATACTATCCTTAATCCTTTAAGGGAAAGGGATAATTTTGCAAATGAACGTGCCTACTGTGAAAGAAAGGTATCAGAGATTGGTGAGAATTCTAAACACTCAGACACAGCTGATCTACTGGAAAACATGGTACGAACACACAAGTTTAGACAAAATCTAGGAAAAAGAATGAAAAACAATACAAAGGAGAAAAAATAAGGAGACTAATAATGATAATAATAAAAAACATTTAAAAAATATAAAAATAAAAAAAAAGCAAACGCCGAGCTTCTGACTCTCTGAGAACAGTGATTTCTGCCTTTGCGGATGCTGATTTACAGGAGGAAAGCAAGCTCCACTGAGAAAACTATGGGGGGAAAAAATCAACAGCTGCCATTAATCAGAAGGGGAGCATTTAGAACTCCTACATAAATAACAAAAGAAACTATCAGAATCATATCTCTAAAAATTGCCTCACAGATCTTTTAAGTGATCTAGGAACAGAAAGTCATCATATTGTGAGAAGAAAGGCAATATACGCAGAGCTCATTTCCGTTCTTAATCATACATATAGGAACATCTATCTGTCAGGATACATGTTTCACCATTTGTCCTCCCTTACCCCGTTTATGACTTCTCTTTACTCAGTGAAGCAGCATAAACAGAGAACAAAAGTAACAAAAAATTAATACAACCCACTAGCAAATACAAGATTTGTGGTAAAAAGGTCAGCATTTTCATAACGGAAAAACCCAGTTCCTTACAAAAGGCCAAGTGCACCTGCCTCCAGAATCCTGGAGTTCAGTAGCTCCTTCAGCTCACAGGACTCCTCTCCACCTCAGTTTCACTCTGGAGGTGGATGGAGAAAAAAATTAGGCTTTTTAAAATCACTTTCTATTATCACGTAATAAAGGGCAGAAACTCTTGAATAAATCATGCCACTTAAGCTCCCTTCTTCTTCCTTCTCTCCCACAAATTGCTACCTAAGAAAAAGAAAATCCACATCTCCTTCAAGAGAAGCCAAAAAGCACCAAATGCCAGTAAAGCTCAATGTTTTACCTTACCAAGCACCACTGGTGTAAAATGTGCCACACACGCTCTTCAAAACCATTTCACAAGAACAAATGCAGAGAAAAGAATAACGATCGCAGCAACAGGGTGTCTTCTGTTACAGATGAATAGATGGCAAAAATCAGCTTTGGCTAGCTACGTACACAGTGGTTGAAGTACTGTATTTACCAGCTCCACACTTCCTATCCACAGACACCAGGAAGAGCTTTTCTCTCTTACGGACAGTAGGAAACTGGTGTCCCTCTTGTGTCTGCTTGAATCTTTACCCTTTTCCCTAGAAAATGAAGAGTGATGCCTATACTTTTCCCAGCAGAGTCCCAGATAACCTTTCCTATAGTCCTCACATGAAAAAGTTTCTGAAATCCTGCGCTACATAAACACGTCTGGAAAGTGGAAAAAGCGCTATCCGAGATGTATACTGAATTAAACCATAAAAGCTAGAAGAAAACTTAAGCAACACCACTAGTCACAGAGACCCAAGTTGCTAAATCTATAAGCAATTTTATCACCAGAGCTTTTAATGTGGCAGCTGTAATTTACTTCTAAGCTTCCTTACAAATTATAGCCTAAGAGCCATGCAGTCTTAGCATAAAAGAGATGCATGTTATGCACCCCACACATGCATTTCTTTAATGCATTTTTTAAAGTCAATCCTTAGTAAGTAAAATTTCTGGACAGCAATTACTGAGAAGCATAGGCTCCATAACTCTGTGCTAACATTATGTTTCACCATGCTTAAAACACGCAAACACACACTGCGTTGGACTTCAGCAAATTGTCGCTTGGGTTGCCTGGATTGATCTATTCTTTCTTTGTCTTTTGACATCTTTAAAGACTGCCATTTCTGGTGCAGCTCTGGCCCCATTCAGAGCACTGTAATGCCTCCCCTATGCAGTGCTTTAGTGTCCATCCCAGTTAAGCACTAAACCCCTTGCTTTAGTGAGGTTACACTGTTCAGCAAGGGTACATATTTATACAGACTGTACCTCCACTGAGTACATGAACACTGCTGATTTTGCAATGAAGCATTTTTTAGGAGCCCCTGCCTTCACAATACTTCAAAACTAAACAGATCCTTTAAACACCTTTTCTTCTTTCCCAAAGCACTGGTACAGGGCCATCACTGAAGGTAAAACGGGAACAGGAGTCTGATGGGAGTATGGTAAATCTGTGTTTGGTTAGAGACAGCTTCCATACACTTGAATACAGACCACCCTGGTTGGCAACAGTGTTTTCTCCTTTCTGCTGTGTGTTTAGTGACAGCATACAAAAGTAAGTCATAAATAAAATACTGCATATATTCATGCTGTAAAACATGAAGAAAATTCTCCTTAGGACCTCTCCCATCTGCACTGATTAATCGTAATTCAAAAAAAAGATAAGTTGGTCACATAGCTTTAGCGCCACGAACTGGAAAACCTTGAAAAACATGGAGGCAGAAGTCAGCTTTCCTGCCTGATCAGATACAGTATGTGAGCCATAGCACTCATGTCATACGCACTTACTTAAGCATAACGAGTAGGGCCTTTGGCATCAGCATATTGGCAGTGAGATGTAATGAAGTGGTCTGCACTTCACACTGCAATGTTACTGACTGCTCATATAGTGATAGACCAATATAAATTCAGTAGCTACCACAGCTACTGGAAACAGGAGAAAAAGGAAAACAGTGGCACCCCATTCCAAGTGTAGCAACAATATTTAAAATCCATGCTCAGAGCTCTTTTTTTTTTTTTTTTTTACCCAGTAAATATGGAACCTGGAATTATTTCCATTCCAATTCCCTCAAAAATCCCTAAAAATATGATCCTGCACTTTGTTTTCAGCTTGATGCTGCATATGGAAGAGATTTATTTAAATTAGGCTCACCTGCAATGCTCCCTCTGAAGCTGACACCCAGGAATAGCAGAAGAAAAATCCCTAGGAAACACATCTTTCCTTCCAAAGAACAAGGTGTCTTTAACCTAGCCAGATTTCAGATGAATAATTCAAACCCAAAAGGCGCTCACTAAAAAGCCTTGTATAATTTCTTCTGCATTCAATTTCAGGCAATAGGCAGCATCAGAAGATTTGCAGGACCTTAGGATCACACATCCTCAATATAAAAACAGCAAACAAGAGCAATTAAATGGGAAGGAAAGAATTTTTACGGTACACAAAAAAACACAACTCAAACATATACCCACTAAGTCAATCCTGTCTGCCACTTTCTTGCTGTTACAATCTGTGTACAACATACAGCAGGCAACCAACCTGGTTTACAGCATTTAAGCTTTAATTACAGCTAAATAAGCCTTTGAACATTCAATACAGAAAGGCTGGAGAGATGAGTAACTCTTGCCCCTGAGCTACACACACTTGCTTGTTCTACTACCTTCCACATACTCCCTGAAGCTCCCATTTCTGAATGCACACGCTTGGTTAGAAAAACTTTGCCATGCAAACTGGAATCAAAACATTTCCCCTCAGCTGCACTGGCTCAACCAAAACCCCCTGCTGTTCCTCACAGCACAAGCAGAGACCAGAGGCAGAAACAACCCACCCTCTGTGCAGACTGGGAGACGATTCTGTACATTACACACCAAGGCAAAAAAGCACTTTGGCATTTGGCAGCAGGAGCGCTGGACCACTGGTGCCATGCCAGAGACAGCATGTACTAATGCTAAGCTTTCATGACAACTTGTGTGCTTGTATCTGTATCACACAGCCCCCAAAGGTTTCCTCGCCTGCGATGGCACACTGGTATTTCTTAAACAGGTGGTGTTATCCACAACTGTAAAATGGCCTACTCGCTTGAAAGCAACCAAAAACTATGCACCTTTTGAGGTGGGTCAAACCAGCTCCTCACCTTCAAATACATGAGCAGAAATTGAGACAAGCAGTGTATTTAAGAAGGAACTTTATAGCGTGGTGATTATGTGCGACAATACAGAAGGACCCTTTCTTCCAGTAACCGCCATTTGCTTATTTTTTAAAGAATAAAAGTGACATAATAAAACAAAATGCTTAGAAATTAAACAAAAGCATTTTTTTCCACTCAGATGTATAGAATGGTAAAGGAAAAATCATTTAAATCATTTCTTCAGCAATACAAGTAATATTTAAATAGATTTAATAGTGCTGCTCCAAACCAATGAATTATGAGTTTAAAACCTATTAAAATGTAATGTTTTTTTCCTGTGCTGAGGGGAGAGAGATTTAAATCCACTGAATTTTAATATTTCAGCTTGAGCTGCAGGAGGTAGAGAAAGTCCAAATGAACTCTTCCATCAGCACCATTCAAGCATGAACATTTTAATCAGTTTTACTTCCTTGGAGTTCTCCAACACAGTTTACGCTGTCATTCTGAAAGCACTTAACACAGAGGGTGTGAAAAACCACCAAGGCTTGTTATTGCCTTCACAATTGATGGCAAATAATTTTGCAGGCTTCCTATCATTAAAATGTCACTGCTAAAAATTGAGGTTCAGCATTTCTTGTGCTAAACTGCATTTTCTTTGAACACCATCACATGCCTGTTCTTAAGGTTTTGGTACATTTATCTCTTTCCATGTGATAAACAGAGACACAAGCAGTAGCCTCTACTTCTGCCTCACTACCGAACTGCAGCAGAAAACAGACTATTTTAAATGGGGATAGGGAGGAAACACTGATAAAATTCTTATAAAGTTACAAGTTAATTTCCTGATACCCTTATTAAAACACAACCACATTCACACAGCATGCTCTGATTATATAGTATAATGGATTAAAAAAAAAACAACAAACCAAAACAAAAAAAACCCAAAACAAAACAAAAACATTTTAAGAGAGTTAGAGGACTCAATTTAATAATACAGGAAATGAAAACATCACTCCTCATTAGATCATCTTACTGATTTAAGACTACAGTTTGTGTGTTGTTCCAACAATGTAACCTTGCAGATTTTAATTTTAAAAACATGGCAGCTATGACACATGACAAGATCAACCAGACAACGTCACACTGCTCATCCCAATATGCCCAACCTGGAAAGGAGCTCTGGATGTGCCATACAAATTGCTCTGAGCTAGAACTCTGTACAATAGCGCCCACAGCAAACACCAGATGCAGAGTCCAGATGCCTTCAGATTTACAGTCCTGCAGCATGCTTAGGATACTTAATTTTGGTATATTTTTTCTCCCTACATCTCTCTAGAAGAAGATAGATGATATTTAACTTGTTTCAGTCCATCAACAGTTTTGAACTGAACATGACCTGTGAAAGAAGTCATTATAACTGTGTTTCATTCCATTAAACAAACTAGTTTATTGTCAGGAGAACAAGCAGTCTCTCGGGGTTCCAGGCTCACTTCAGTATTTTGCATTCAAACTGCATGGATCACTGATTTCATTCATTTACCAATAAAGACAGAATAATACTGCAAAGTTAAAAGGTGCTTCATCAGATTCCATTAAATCAGAGCACATTCACAGAAAAACATATACATGTGAAAACACAAGGAGAGACATGATTTTTGCACATTCAATTCTTTTCTTGCACCTTCCTCCATTCTAGTAAAATCCATCTTAAACTCAAACCCAGGGATCCCCTGTTGGAACCAAATGCAGTTTAGTGAGGTGAACTGAACTGGGCCTACCAAAGCTAGAAGCAGCTTATACAGCTGCACTTCAAAAACCCAAACACTTTCTGTCTTTCTCTGATACACAGTTCAATGGGTAACTAAAGACACATTTTTAAAAATTCTAAAGAGCAAACAACTTCAGAAGTTTTTAAAATACCACAGTGTTAAAAGAACACAAACTCTATCAGACTTACCAACCAGTAAAATAATATAACACAACATAATTAGAGATACAGAAAAGCAATGATTTCTAATTATGTTGTTTTATTTTTGTTTATATTCACTTTACAAAGTATGAAAAGCCTTTTTTAGTCCCATGTTACATTTTCAGACTTTAAATCTAAGTTCAGACATATTATTATTGTGGGTATTCTTGCAATCAGAACTTCAGCTTTTTTGATAAGTTGCTCTCCTACCTGTTCCTATTTTTTTTTTTTTTTGGTAATGAATCTCTTGAAGACTGGACTAGGTTACTTCTCTTTAAACTTGATGAATACAGTTTTCAGTCAGTATCGCTCCTGCTTCTCTAAAACTAAAGAGATGGCCATAGGGTATTTCCTAGTCAATACACAATAGGAGTCAAAAAAGCCGGTACAGCAAAGTAAAAAATCAGTCTTATGAGGGAGGTGAGAGCTGTCCAATTTTAATGCACAAAACCAAATTCAGACATCATGAAAATTTGAGGCCACAGAATTTCAATTGACTTGAAGAGGTAAATTCAGACAACAACAAACAAAACAGAAAATTTATTTCTGTCTGGTGGGGGAAGACCAACAAAAGTTACTGTCTGGCTCCCAGACAGGTATCTAGCCTGCTTACATCTATTCTGTGTGGTTTAGTGGTTCATGAAAGCAGGGTAAACTTAAGTAACGTTGCAACAGCCAGTATCTATAACATCACATCAATCAACACAGTCTTACTAGAAAAGAAACTCCTTTTTGCAGTCACCTAATACTTACAAAGGTAAATGGCAAAAATGAACACAAGCAGACTCTGAAGTATTGATACACAAGCATGTACACACACACACAAAATGGGATGTGCAAATATACACACATACTACATACGCACACATATACAAACTTCTTAAAGAAGCTAACCTTTAGCTACTTACTTTATGTAAAGAATGTTAATAGAAGGCAATATTTTTGTTAGGTAATGAAAACTAATTGGGAAATTATTCATCTCCCACTCTCCCCACTGGAGCGTAAAAGACGTACAACAAATGTTATTCATGATTCTACACGACTCGCTCCAATTCACCCCCTTCTTTCTAATGGGCACTTCAGAGGAAATAAAGGTTACTCTTTTCCATTTATATCTTCTAATTGACTACCAGTGTTTTCTTGTGGTCAAAAGGATACAACACAGAGTTAGAAACAGCCTATTAAAAACAAGCTAAAATCAGACCACTACTCTACACTACTGTCAGCAATGATCAGAGAGCCCTGATTTTCTTGTTAAAAGACAGAGGCATAATTGAAGCAATATCTTCACTTCAGATTGATTATTCGGTGACCCTTATCCACATCTTCACTCAGCAATTTGAATTTTAATGAAAGTAAATGGAATAATTAGCATTTCAAAGTGCGTTTGATACACTGAATAAAAAAAGCGAAAAGACTTTTATGTATAATCTATACACAAAAGAAAAAGCATTTGGGAGGGTGCAGAAGATGGGAAGTATAGTTGTAGCGTCTTCATTAGAATAACTTAAACAACTGCTTGCACCAGCTGTATAATTATACATGTGAATAATGTGCTATTAAGCTATGACTTCTCACCTTTATTTTATGTAGTGTGAACAGGCACGGCTTTCGTTGTTATGCCTTTCCTCTCCAGCTGTAAAATGTAAACACTGTGGCTGCCCACACTCATAAAATCTCACAGGACTGCTCTACCATGATAACAGGGCTGGACTTAAAGCTTTCACAACAGGGGCTCCATATACCCTTGTTTTGAGATGAGCAGGAGCAGGCACACTTACGAGTGTACTGGTGACACGACATTTTGTCACTGATTTGGGTTGGCTCTTTGGTTTATTGTTTTGGTTTGTTTTCTTTTTTGCTCATGGGCTTTTTTTTATTTAAGTAACATCTATTTTTTTCACGTAAAAATGAAAAGTGTGGTGAATATTCACATTCCTGAGCCACATCAGATGCTGTCCAAACAGATGCTGACAGTAGTGATGTGAGAAACCCTTCTAAAGTGCGAGTGTGTCATATGAAGGCTACCTGTTACCACAGCTGCAGAAGCAGACTGGCACATGGCATGCAAAGGAAGCAAACAGGACAACAAAAAAACAGACTCAGATCAAACTTCAGGAAATGGCTACAACACAGACATTAATCACTCCACTAGTTTTCTCAGCACAGTGCAAACAGAAGTCTTCAGGTAGTAACTAGATTTTATGAAGATGAAGCTACTGAACTTCACTGTTGCCCCCAACTTTTGCCCACCTGATGAAAATGAGTTCATACAAGAGACAAAGAAAGCTGTTTACAAATGCTGTTAGAGCTAAAATGGAAAGACCACATACCCCAATGATTGCGTTCAGTTCTGCCATGGTCACTTGCTTGGCACGCTCCACAGCCTGCACCACTTGCTGCTGGTGCTACAAATGAAGATCAGAAACAAAACAAAATTATTGGTTTTCTAAATTATTAAGTACAGAGTCTTCCTTTTTTTTTTTTTTTTCTTTGCTTTTCACAGACATGCCCGGCTTAAAATAACCTCTCTAACAGCCAATCATGTTTTGTGTTTATCTATAAGACTTACATCAGGTAAGACGAAGAGTTTATGCTGTTACTTGCCAGGAATTACACCTTTGCTCCCCAAAGGGCTATTTTAAAACCTGGCTAAAAGGAGAACTGTTTTCCTTTTGTTCACCTTTTGTTCAGTGTGCTTTTGACTTTACGCACCAACTCAAAAGGCAAGCCACTTTCCTGACAGCCATCGAAACTTTCTGATTAAAAATAAAAAAGGAAAAAAAAAATACTAAAAGCATACTGAAAAAAAAAAGGTATGTATTTTCAACATGCACATAGCACCCACATCACTGAAGGATATAAAGATTCTCCTCCTAGGTACATTTCAAAGCAGCTCAACCGTAAGAAACAAATTTAAAATGCCATTCACAATTCTGTCAAACACGTGAAAGAGAACTAATTATTTCAATCTCCAACATGTAAATTTTAATAGCTTTAAAAAGTCCATCAAAACCACATGGTCTAATTAACAATACAGTTTACAAGCTTCAGTGGTGACATTATCTCAGTTTGAGTGATACTGTATTCCTGCAGTAAAATTCAAAACTGCTGTATACTGAAAACTGATTGATATTTATTTGAAAACACCAACTACGGATAAAATAAGGTTCTCATCTTGCAACCAGATCCATGCCTATTCAAAGCTCCGCTGGTGGCAAATTCATATGCACACTCAGCCTTGCAGGATTGGGATTACACACAACAAATTGGTGTAAGAGGGGTGTCAGGGAGAACTGCAAGTAGGTTGTGTGATCTGCATGATCTGCAATGGGAGTGTGTCAGCCTTGATTAATATCCACTGGTGCATCACAGAGCAGGGTGAGCTCTTGTCTATCTTGAGAGGTGCTGAAAACCCAACAATGAAACACCAGCTCTGTAAAGATGAATGTAAAGAACATCTAGATGCTCTTTAGCGCAAAGTTTAAGGAAAGGGCTGGAAGGGTGTCTTTAAAGCCTGCAGTCTGCCTTCATGCCTGTGTATACAGGCAGCGCAGAGCTAAAGAACAGACCATGCAGCAATCCCTCCTGCTCGTCCTTACCACGGGCAGAAAGCTGCATACAATAAGGTCCGGAGCCAAGTCCTTAATACTCCTACCAACACCTTCAAGGATAGATGAAGAGCATTGGGAAAGGCTCTCTCAGACCCAATAGGAAAGGGGCCCATAACAAAGAGCTCCAATACCTCCATGATTTGGCAGTCTCAGATTTGCCAATTCCCAGTGCAACACATAAACAAAAATTGCACTTACACTTATAAACTCTCTGCAATAGTAGCACTCAAAATGGGGCAAAGCCAACCCAAAAATCCACCTAACTGTAAGAAATGCTGACCTCAACTACAAAAAACAGATAAATGCAAATAATAAAGGAGGAAATTTAGAAACACTCCTGGAAGGAAGAAAATTATTTTAAGGTTTGCTTGTTTTTAAGCAAAGAATTAAATGAAGGAAATGCCAGGAGAGTAAATAACATAATGCTGCAAGCAGAATCACAGCATTCCCATTTAGAGTTTTGCAAAGCTACAGTGCTAAAGTAAACCAAATCTGTCACTTATAAGCAGACAATGTAAAGACCATAAAGCAGGCTGAACATGTGCAAATGTGTTCTTGCCATTCAGGAAGAAAAAAAAATAATTAAAAATAACCCCATACAAATGCAAAAACGCAAAGTTGTGCACTGCCATCACAGATAACCAGTAAAAAGGAAATTACAGTACTCAAGCCTCAAGTTTCCATGATGTGTTATCATCTCCAGGTCATCACATGTTAAGGACACATACAGCTTTCATTGATTATATAGCTGAAAGCCCAGTGACACGTGGCTCTATATGGCAACACAGTGAAATTACACCACCATTTTCTGGTGCAGGTCAGCCACACTAAAAATGGGTCATAGCATTTTTGATAAAGCCATCAAAAAAAAAAAAAAAAAGGAAAAAGGAAAACCAACATCGGTTTTTAAAATGTTGATTAAAAAAGAAGTTAATAAAAATATCCTTTATTTAACTGTTTACAGTCATCTCTTCTTTCCTACCATTTCCTAGGCAATGCTTTTTGCACTGAGGTAAAGGAAGGAAACTAGTTTTTGATTTGTATGTATGAACATTCAATTCCAATGCCCATTTACTTAAATTCCATTCCTGGGGCCACAGGCAGAAGAAAAATCTTCTGAGGGACCTAAAGAAAGCCAACCTGAAAACATCAAAATTATTGCAGAAATTACTCCAATTCTCATCCAGGTTTTGGAAAAATAATTCAGCTCTACAACAGTTTGAGTGTTTTCCTTTCCTTTACAGCAACCATACAAATAGCTCTCAGGATTATTTGGTAAAAATATTATTTCATTCCCAGGTGAGGGGAAAGAAGGTGGAGGGGTTGAGTACCAAAATCTCACTTTAACACTCTTGCTAAAAAGCACTGTAAAACAGAAATTCCCTAAGCAGACTCACAAAGCATCTTTCACTGATTCTCACAGGCTTGGGATCAAGTCTTCATAGAGAGGAGAAAAACCATGGGTCTCGTAACACTGAACCTAAATTAGGTACAGTACAGATAATTAAAATTCTCCTATCGCTAGTTGCTTTAACACTGATTTAATCATCACTGGCATAGTATGCAAAAGACACAAAATAGATGGTCTGTAATTAGCCTTTCCATCACTTCCACCTCATTGCAGCAGCTGTGCAGACTCTCTCAATCGGTACCCTGAAGCCACATGGGGGGCCTATCCCCAGTGACCCTGGGGCTACTTCAAGTCACAGGCACAAACCACACACTTCAGTGGATAAAGAGGAAAGCAAAGTCATGCTGTGGTGTGGCAAAGTAATGAGCAGGGTTTGAAGAGACCACCAGCTGTCCCTTGGGTTTCTGAACCTGAGCTGGCAGGCAGCTTCACATTACCAACTGCAGCTTCAGCAATGGGTACAGATCTCCACACACAGAGAATGAGACCGACTGGGCCCCAGGGACCCACTGCTATTTGAAACCAAGGTGTAGCCAAGTGGGGCTGGCCCAGCCAGCAGGGGTACCCAAGGACTGATGACTCCAGCACTTACAATATGCTTGAATGCCTTCCAGGGCCAGCATGCCAGTAACAAGCAACATTATGTTAAAACCAAGCAGTACATATTAGCTACCCATCAAGTGATCATGCAGCAATTTACAGCCAAGTAAAAAGAGCAACCATAATAAAAGGTTACTTTTTCCCAACCAAAAATAGACAGGGTTGCAGCTTTCACACACATTTAATGCCAGCCTTCCACTGCGCACACAAGCAAATGACTGACCCACTTTCTTCAGTTATGGGAAAAAAGTATTTTGCACTGCATTTAACAGGCCAGAGCACTGAACTCAATACCCTGCCCCGCCTGTCAGGAAGACTAGTATCATTTCTTCTTTTTAACTTCTTCCCTGTCTCTTCTCTTCACCCCTTTTTGCCTTCTGTAATGAGCAGCATGTCCACACTTGCCTTGTGTTGGAAAATCACCTCCTTTCAGTCTCACAGTGGGTAGTAATGACAAAGACCACAAGAAGGATGTAGGCTTTTCCCCCATCACATCGTCTCACCACACTGTCTTGTCACCTAGCCCTGGCTCCTGTGCAGTCATTGAAGCAGAGTGGAAAATACCTAGGCTTCTTATACAGTGTCAGAGCTACTCAACACCTCCCACTGACAGGTGGCCGAAATTCCCCCTAGTATGCACACACAGACGCTGGTGTTAGAAACACCTAATTCCAGCCTGTCTCCAGCACTGCCAACAACATCCAAAGCAAGAATCACTTAACGATTCACTCTGCAGAAGGAAGCAGGCTCTGCCATGTTTTATTCATATTATTTGTTGTTGTATTATCTGTTTAGAGGGAGTACAGACTAGATCCTGCTCAAGAACTGCAGCAGTGCCATTCTGAAAAGCTCTACCTAGAGGCAGCATGATGAGATGCGGCCACATCAAAAACACTACTGAGAACCAGACAGCAAACACACATTTACTGTTGAGTACAGCACATGCTTAGAAACTAGAAGGAACCAGCAGATTCACTGCATCCAGACACCATAACTCTGACAAGATGTAATAGCCACTTCATAAAAATATAAGAACATTATTAGCAATAGATGCAGAAATTGCTAACAAGATGCCTTCCTTGGAAGAAAGATTACAGATACAGACAGCTTCCTTGTACTTACTGTTTCACCTCTAGTCTGGGGCAAGTCTAAAATAAAGGAAAATAATTCAGTCGTCTCAGCCTCTCACTTCTCAGACCAACAACTTCTTCCTTTTGAACAGCATGGAAGGACTCCTGCTCTGCTCCTATAATGCATATCACAGTCTTCATCCAAATTTACTGAACCTCTAGAGAACGTACAGAGAAGAGCAAGCCTATTATGGCCCACAGCTTTCTAAAAGGAAAACCATCAACTAATACTAACGTGCTTGAAAGCAAAAGACTGCATGCAACATTTCCTCTTTGTATGTTTGCTGGTGTGTATGAATGCCAGTGCTTGGCATTTTATTGTACTTCTAAGTATATCTGACCACCTTATCATGCATGGGAAACTGCAGATCCCTGTTAAAGAGCAATCCTTCTAGGTTGTTAATAGCTAGCTCACTGGCAGTTAAAAGGGAAAGCACACTTTCCAAAGAAGTTTACTACAGCCTCCTCCAGCCCACATAATGCTTGCCAATGTGGTGTGGAATTTGACAGGGACCAATAACGTGAGAAGCCATTCATCTGGCTTCTCAAGCATTTTTTGCAGCTTGTGCTGAGCTCCAGGTTGCCACAACTGCACCATTAGCTATAAATGAGCCAAACTGTGTGTGCCCCATGAGTATGTACACAGGCAAGTTTTACTCAAAAGAAGTTAACCAAGATACATGAGTATCTACAGCCACACTGAACAAGTACTGCTATCCAGCTCTCAATGGCCATAGCTTGCAGCCACAAACACCACTTTGACCAGAGAAGAACCAGCCCCAACTTGAAAGCCACAGAGCTGTGCTAGCATCACACTGTTCTGCAGCTGGTAAATTCAGATGAGAAGAAGCGTCAATTAGCAGAGGCATCACCTATGCCTTTAGCCCCAAAATGAACTGCATGTTACTGGCTAGATTATTTGATGTTGTGAACGTTTAACTAACTATACCAACTGCAGGAGACCAAAACTATGCTACCTGAGTTCTAACAACCTCCAAGTATTTACCTACAATGTTGCAGGCACCCCCTCCACCTTATACAACAGGAACTATTTTGAGCACACTGGTATTCTCTCATCACAGGAGGTGGAAAATGACTTGCAACACAGGAAGCCTGCAAATGCAGCAGAAACTGAACAAACATCACTGCCCTAAGGATGGACTAAGGTCCATCTCATGGCTTGGCCAAAGAGTTACTCTTTTTTTCCAAAATCGCAGAATCACAGAATTCTAAGGGTTGGAAGGGACCTCAAGAGATCATCTGGTCCAAGAGCAGGGTAACCTAGAGTACATCACACAGGAATTTGTCCAGGCGGGCCTTGAATATCTCCAACGTAGGAGACTCCACAACCCCCCTGGGCAACCTGTTCCAGTGCTGTCACTCTCACAGTAAAGAAGTTTTTCCTGATGTTCACATGGAACCTCCTATGCTCCAGTTTACACCCATTGCCCCTTGTCCTATCACTGGACATCACTGAAAAAAAACTAGCTCCATCATCCTGACACTTGCCCTTTACATATTTGTAAACATTGATGAGGTCACCCCTCAGTCTCCTCTAAGCTAAAGAGACCCAGCTCCCTCAGCCTCTCCTCATAAGGGAGATGTTCCACTCCCTTAATCATCTTTGTGGCTCTGTGCTGGACTCTTTCAAGCAATTCCCTGTCCTTCTTGAACTGAGGGGCCCAGAACTGGACACAGTATTCCAGATGTGGCCTCACCAAGGCAGAATAGAGGGGGAGGAGAACCTCTCTTGACCTACTAACCACACCCTTTCTAATGCACCCCAGGATGCCATTGGCCTTCATGGCCACAAAGGCACATTGTTGGCTTATGGTAATCCTCCTATCCACCAGGATCCCCAGGTCCCTTTCCCCTTTACTACTTTCCAGCAGGTCAACCCCTAACCTGTAGTGGTACATGGGGTTGTTCTTCCCCAGATGCAAGACTCTACACTTGCCCTTGTTAAATTTCATCAAATTTCTCCCCGCCCAACTCTCCAGCCTGTCCAGGTCTCGCTGAATGGCAACACAGCTTTCTGGTTTGTCAGCCACTCCTCCCAGTTTAGTATCATCAGCAAACTTGCTGAGGGTACACTCAGTTCCCTCATCCAGGTCGTTGATGAAAACATTGAACAGCACTGTCCCAGCACCGACCCCTGAAGTACTCCACTAGTCACAGACCTCCAGCTAGATTCTACCCCATTGACTACAACTCTCTGCCTTCTTCCCTTCAAAAAGCTCTTGATCCACCTCACTACCTGATCATCAAGCCCACACTTCCTTAGGTTATCTATGAGGATGCTGTGGGAGACAGTATCAAATGCCTTACTGAAATCAAGAAAAACCACATCTACTACTTTACCATCATTCATCAACCTAGTTACTTCCTCATAGAAGCCTATAAGGTTGTTCAAACATGACTTCCCCTTGGTAAAACCACGTTGGCTGCTCTTAATGACCCCCTCATCCTTGATATATCTAGAGATGGTGTCAAGAATAAGTTGTTCCATCACCTTTCCAGGGATGGAGGTAAGGCTGACTGGTCTATAATTACCCGGGTCCTCCTTCTTGCCCTTCTTATAGACTGGTGTGACATTTGCCATCCTCCAATCCTCAGGCACCTCTCCTGATTCCCACGACTTACCAAAGATGATGGAGAGTGGCCGAGCAATGACCTCCACCAGCTCCCTCAGCACCCGTGGGTGTATTCCATCCAGACCCTTCGATTTATAGACATCTAGACTGCTTAACTGATCCCTAACCCAATCCTCATCCACCAAAGCAAACTCCTCCTTTATCCTGACTCCCTCTGGGGCAATAGGAATCTGGGGCCCCCAGGGAGAGTCTGCAGGAGTTAAGACAGAGGCAAAGAAGGCATTCAGCACCTCTGCCTTCTTTAAATCCTCTGTCTCCAGGGCACCCACCTCATTCAACAGTGGGCCTATATTGCCTCTTGTGTAGTGTTATCCGTTATGTATTTGAAAGAGCCCTTTCTATTGTCCTTAACCCAACTTGCAAGATTAAGTTCCAAGGAGGCCTTAGCTGTCCTAATTGCCTCCCTACATCCTCTAGCAACTGTCCTATATTCCTCCCAAGTGGCCAGCCCCTCCTTCCATAATCCATAGATTTTCTTTTTCCACGTGAGTTTGCCCAGGAGCTCCTTGTTTAAATGCGCTGTTCTCCTGGCTCCCTTACTTGACTTCCTACCCATTGGGACACTTTGATCCTGAGCTTGGAAGAAGTAGTCCTTGAATGCTGACCAATTATCTTAATCCCCTTTACCACCTAATACCCTTTCCCATGAAACTTCCCTTAGCAATTGATTGAAGAGGCCAAAGTTGGCCCTTCGGAAATCCAGAATTGTGGCCTTGCTAGGTATTCTATTCCTCCCACACAGGATCCTAAACTCCACCATCTCAAGGTCACTGCAGCCAAGGCTGCCATTGACCATCACCACTTCAACCAGACCCTCCTTGTTGGTGAGTACTAGATACAGCAGCCCTCCTCTCCTAGTTGGTTTGTCCACCATGTGCATTAAGAAATTATCATCAATGCACTGGAGGAACCTCCTAAACTGTGAATGATTGGCTGTGTGAGTCTTCCAGCAAATATCGGGATAGTTAAAATCCCCCATGAGGACCAAGGCATGTAGTCATGAGGCTGCTTTCAGTTGCCTGTAGAAAGCCTCATCAACTCCTTCGTCCTGATCAGGAGGTCTATAATAGACCCCCACAACTGTATCACCCATAGCAGCCAGTCCCTTAATTCGCACCCATAGACTTTCCACTTGCTCCTTATCTGCCCCTGGACAGAACTCAATACATTCTAGTTGCTCTCTCACATAAAGAGCAAATCTACCACCTCGCTTTGCTGACCTATCTTTCCTAAAAAGGAATAGCCATCCATGACCACATTCCAGTCATGTGAGCTGTCCCACCATGTCTCTGTAATTGCCACCAGATCATAATCGTTAGACCACACACAGACTTCTAACTCCTCCTGTTTATTCCCCATGCCTATATTTCTTGGTGCTCTTTTTTTATTGCCTGACTGAGTCAGAGTCTACGTAAAAACAAGGTACCACTTGACGATGTATGTAGGCAGGTTAAGGACTTTATTTTTAATACATGCTTAGATGATGTACAGCACAGTAAAACTGACTGAAGCCTGCAGGATTTCCTGAATTCTTTACTGGATTTCCCCCTGAAATAAAGCAGACACTAGTACACAGTAGGATGATGTATTATAATTGCATCCTTTTCTCAAGATCTCTAGCGATTTTGGCCACGATTTCTTACTTCTAAGTGAGTTATCACAAGCCATTGATTCCTTACAAAGTTAACAAGCAATAAGACAAGTTAACCTGGTGCTATTATGAGGCAATAATGTTGCCATCAGTGCATGTAACCACTGTATTTTGTTCATTTTTCCCTCAGGCACAATACAAAGGAGTCTGATCACATTTTTCAGCCACTATTCCACAATTAGACTGTATGGAAAACGGATAAACAGCAAAAGCATGCTGCAATTCAATTCTCTATTAATCTAGATGATGAAACAAAGAGATTTACATTAAGACACTCACTTTTAAAAGACACAAATTAGCTAGAAACCAAGTCTAGCAGCTTACTCAAATCTGGAGATCTTTTTTGCTTCATAAGCACATGCTAATATAAACTCATTTAAGAACTATTTCTGCTAACAGAGATCTAACAATTACTAAGATCTTCCTATCCCCAGTGTGAAAACTATCATGATCAGAAGCACTGTCAAGATGGATGAAAAGTTTTTTTGTGCTTTCTCTTTCAATCCCTCTCTGCTGTATTGTCCCCCCCTTCCTTTGCTAGGTGAATTAAAAAGCACCCTTGCCTCCACACATGACTAATGTGTACACCGGCTCTTTGGAAGTGCTCCCTTTTGTCTTTTGTCAATGCATGGGAAACCGCTGAAGTTGGGAATTTTTTGACCTCTCCATCCTCTCTGTAGCCCAAAGAGCTTTGATGCCAGGCAACACACACAGCAGAGAGGCTGTATGACTTGGCAAATGACATGTGTAAACAGGTGTAGGAAACTTTATGGGCCACAGATTTAAAAAGCAGATGCCCGCTAGCACGCAAGCCGTATGAGTCTTTTTTCCAGATCTAAAACTGCTTAACTCAAAGCTCTGATCTAAAGCATAACAAAGTAAACAGCAGTCATTAGGCACACTGATGATGGTGTGCTTAAGCCCTCACTGGGTGGTACTGTACTCATGATAGAAGTGGGACAACACCATTTTCTAAATTTACAATCTGACTACCTCAGTTGTCTACTTACATAGTTCTTGTAACTAGTGATTAATGACAAGCTACTGCAATGGCTGAGTTCAGAATTACTTTAAAATTGCTCTCCATGCCTAGCTTGATGGCCAGGAGGTTGTTAAACAGTGATCTTGGCTCACAGTTCACAAGTTACTGCATGAGCACCACATGGGAGATTCTCCTCAGTGGAAGAAAAGAATGAAGTACAACATGTAGCCTTCACAGTGCCTTCTCCCTCTAAGGCAGGGACTTAAAATGTACCAGTATCAGTTTCCAGGAGAATGACTCCAGAGTGATCCAGTTCCGGGGACAGCAGAGCACAATGCATGGGGAGCAGAAAAAAAGGAGACAGACCATGCTTACCTGAATGGGATGACACTAAGAGCAAAGTTCCAAAACTATTCTTTTTTGTTCCCCCCCTCTCGATTCTATGAGAGTATGTAGAGGAGGTGGAGGTCAGGACTTCCAAAATCAAAGGCCAAAATCTATCGGTCACTGTGAATCAAACACTTCTGTTTTTCTTTCAAATGTATTCTAAGCCCATGCAATCCTCTTGCTTGTCTAATTGTCAAGAAACACCTACTCAAGAAAGCATATGGGTTGCATTTGTAGAAGCAGAGCAAGGAGAGCTGTGTGACCTATGTGCGGTAATAAAGTTTCGTTCGGCACTTGGCTGAAAACAGCACTACCAGTATCAGCAGTAATATACCAGTACAAAGTTTCTAAATGCAGTAGCAGTAGTATACTGGTACATAGTTTCTAAACACAGCACCACATACTCTAGAGAAGATTTCTCTGCTGTGCAAATGCTGATCCCACGTCTTTGCCAAAATTACAGCTTTGCCTGCCAAGTACTCACTTCTGCCTTTGTTTCAAAATCATGTCAGTTTAGTGCTCACTTTAACATGAGTATGAATCAGCTTTACACCTCATTTTTATATGCTGTCCTATTCCTGCACATCAAATAAAATCCTGTGACTAGATATATGGAGATTCTGTAGCAGTCAAGTACAAAATCAACAGCTACTCAGCTCAGATCCATGCAGGACTTGAGCTCGGATCCACCAGCAATGTAACTAGATCATTACACACCATATAGTTTCCAAGAATCCATCTTTATAAGCAGAGAGTAGAGCAGCACTCATGAACATTGTCAGGTTCTAGTTTTGATAGCGCTATTCTCATTTCAAATATGCAGAGATATGAATGTGCATGCACACATGCATCACATTAACTGAATGCTGATACAGAGCACACAGCCTCTCATTTGCTGCAAGATGAGCAGCAACCTTGAAATGCAATGGCATTTTATGGAACAACTGAAAAGGTGGGAGTAATTGTTGCAGAGCGTTCTCAGGAATGCAATGCACAGAAATACACCTCCCAGCTTTGGCTTTTCAGCTACTAATTCTAGTGAAATGAATCCATGCATTAAAAAGATGCATGCCAGCCTGCACCAGCAGACCCCAGTCTCTAGCCACTTTCCCTTAACAGAGTGGGCAGGGGAAGCAGCTATGCACGCAAGATCTTCCTTCATGAGCCACGCTTTCATTTTATTTCACGCGTATCTGTGGCTCCAAGGCTTCCTCACTAGCTCCCACTGACTCCCCCAAATCCCAGTGTCCCTCAAAGTATCTACAATGCACTCAACATTATACCAGGAAATCATAATTTGGAGAAAATTAGTCCTTAGAGAAATTATCTCACAGTGAATTTCAACCTTCTGTCTATATTCCCAAATATGTAGAAAACATAAAAGGATTTAAGGTAATTAAGTAATCTGGGATACAGAGAGAAAAAAGGCAGGAGAAAAGCTGCATTTGTATGCTTCCTGTATTGAACATCACTACTCAGTACACCAAAATAGAAGTTTCTGCCAAACTTTAATGCCTGCTGCCAGGAATGTAGCACAAATCACACATTTTAGACCAACAGTCATAATTTTTATAAAAACTGCATTCTGCATGACATCAGTATATTTAAACAACTAAGCACACTGCAACATGTTCCATTTAATAAATATACTGAAATTATATTACAGTGGACTTGGAAAAGATAATGAAGTTACAGTGACAACAGCACAGCGGAAAGTCACCTGCAAGGACCAAAAGTTTCATAAGGTAACAGTCTCAACACAAAATCCCACTTTTGTAATAGATACGATGAGGCAATTGTTCAGATCAGCAACAGTACAAGTGACTACCTACCTCTTGGGACAGGAAGGGAATGACTTGGGCACATATAGCGTTCAGTCTCTTGACAATTTCTGCCTGCAAGTGACAAGAAGAATGAAGTTCAATTATATAAATTCTCAGATGCAATTGTCACCTGTGAACATAGATGATACATTTCTCTGGAGTTATTTTTCATCTCTAGTCATCCTTTGGCCAGGACGTACTATCTAAATAATAAAAGAATTTGGACACCAACTAAACAATACATAGGAAGCCAGTAACTCCTAGCTAAAAAGTTTTCCTTAAAAAAGACACCTTAGAACTGACACAAAGAAAAGTTAATTCTGATTATGCAATCAAAGGGATTTAAAGAAAAAAACCTTCAGGAGATGTAACAAAAAAAAATAAATAAAATACCTAACACTGTGTTTTGAAATAAACTCTCTCCTAATAGACAAAAACAAGGATCATTTCATATTCCAGCAATGCCACTGTAAGCAAAGGGAACAAACAAAACAGTTACTTAGTATTAACACCGAGTATCATGAGAACATCAGCAACACAATATACAAATACATTGATAATCATTCTACCATGTATTTTAGAAAGAGATACTGCAGTCTTACATCATATTTATGCTGTTATTAAACCCAAGGTTAATAGTGGTTACTTGCATGTTGCAATGGTGATCAGAAATGAATAATACGCATTGTTTTATTTTCATATTGGAGATCAATTCTTGTTCTGTGTATTTAATCCGCAAATCTCAACAGAGATTGATGAGATTTGTAGAGATAACACAAAAATTACAGCTCCAGAAACAGAATATTTAAAGTCACACAGACTTTCTTAAAATAAATCCTAACTTTCTTACAATAAATTGTAACCAAGATAATTTCCTCATTATACAGTAAGACAGAATGCTCTTCCTCTTGCAAAGCCTCTAACCACAAGACAAAGACACATACCTGTGCAATTTACGCTTCCTTCTTTCAATGGCAACCCTTCCAGCCTTTTTGCTATGCTTTTAAATTGTAAATGCTTAGAAAAGTACCTATAGAACAGAAAGGCTCAGAACTAGCAGCAAAAAAGTCAGAACCACAGATAATATGGATCTGGGTTGAGGAATATTACTGTTACACAGCTCTCTAACTGGAAGACATGGTACACTAGAGGTAAGGGCACATGTGAAACTAATTCTGCCCCCTTGTGCACACTCTGATACACTCGACTTAACACAACTTTGCAATACAGTTTCTTCATTTTCTCTGAAATGTATCTAAACTGCTGCATGCTATTTATATAGCAATTTCTATGTTACAAAGTCCCGGTATCTTCTCACTGGTCTCCACTGTTTATGCAAGTCCACACGTTGTTAAAATTACACATTTTAACACACCTACTACACCTGTTCTGTTTATTCTGCAGCACAGGTACCTTAAAGGGTATTTGAGAATATGTTCTTTTTTGCCACAAAGCTGAATCACCTGCTAATTTCAAAAGTCTATATATGCCTATAATATCAGATATGCCACAATGTAAAACTTTAATGCCCTTTTAAATAGACACTGTTTACTATACTAGTTGACACAGAGATTTATGAACTGCTTGTACACAGAGCAGTACAGGAAGTGAGTGACAAGATGCGTGCACCTAAGCTTCAGCCACACAGGCTGCAGCATTACTTGAGAAACAATATTTGATTGAGGAATTGAAGACTGTAATATAATGCACAGCTGCAAAGTAACTGTACTGCTGTGGTTCAAGCACCATTAATTTACTTATTTCCAAATTTCAGGCCTCAACCACAAAGCTTTTTTTTTTTTTTTTTTTCTTAAAGGAATCCCCTGAGTGCCTTAAAACTAAGGAGAAAACCAGGCGTCCCGCTCTTCAAGGCTTTCTCATATCAAGAGAAAACTTCCAAATGTCACCATGCTGACTTGAGCTGAAGCCCCTCTGACCTGCCGTTTAATACACATAGATGTCTTCATAAAGAAAAGGCACACAATGTTTTCCTCTGCTGCAAAACAACTCCTCCTACCCACCTTTAACATGCGTGTCACAATCTCACACACCTCCCGTGCAGCACCTGGAGGGAGCCTGTGCCATAGCTGTGCTCAGCAGACCGCTTTTCCACCACAGGTACGTGAGCTGGATGCCTCTACTGCACTGCTTAGGAACTGTGAGTACATCTGGCTCAAAGTGCCACAGGACCACAGAATCACAGAATAGTTAGGCATGCAAGAGCTCATTGTGTAATTTTAAAAGGCTTGTAGATCCATAGATTTTAAGGCCAAAAGGAACTGCTACAACTGTCTTATCTCACCTCCTAAGTAAAACAGGCTGTAAAACTTCAGCGACTTCTCCACCAAACGCGACTTCTCCAACAAACCAGTAAATTCTAGTTCAGCTGAATACAGTTTAGTCAACAAAAACAATTTTATTCCACTCACTTTGAGGCATTTCTTCTTAATTAAGGTACTCAAACCCAGCTATTTCAAGCTATTTCAGCTATGATGTTTTTCTTTTGATCTCTTTTCCTCCCTCCTCCCCAGTAGAAGAATTATGTCTCTCTTCTATTGCTCTTCTGGCCACAAAAATGGTTGAAACATATCTACTCAGTGTTTACACAAAAAATTCACCTCCGGCAAATCCTGCGCCTGGGAAATGTTAAGCTAAAAAGCATCTTCCAAAAAAGCTGCAAGTAACTGAAAGCAGGTGACTGAACATGAACAGTTACACAACTGTAATAAACTTCTTGATAACAATCTCACGGGAGTGCAGAACTGCGAGTCCTTTCATGTTGTTATGCAGGAAAGGGAGCTGAAGGAGACAGCACCCAGCTAAACCCACAGAGAAGAACAAAATGCTGGCTAAAACAGCTTCAAACAATGCCGAGACATTCCCCAGCAGCATTTCTCAGCTCAGGCAAGGGCCCAGTAGGCCAGTCACAACAAAGCTGAAAACGCCTTGGTACGCTGCAGCAGGCGTTTACACGGTTTCCTTATTAAAATGGTCTTCACTTCCCCCAGTAATGACCATCTCCAATTGAGTGGTTTTGAGTACAGTTCATTTTTATCACCCTCAACACTTGGGCAGCAAGGGAACAGCCCAGCTGAGATGCAGTGGCCTGCAGAGACACAGCATGACCAGGGCACAGACTGCCTGCCTTTGGAGACCACCAGGAGCAGGAAGGAGTAGAAGAAAAGAAAATACTGTGTACGTGCACAGTGACAGGAAGGACATAACACATTCTGTACCAAAAATATCTTAAATCAGACATTTTCACATAGCAAGTACAAAGCATCCTCTGCCTTGACACTGCAACGATTTCTGCAACTAACTGCGCAGGATAATACCGCAGCAACCAGGCTGACTGTTTGCCACAGAACTTACCAAAGAGTTAGCTAGAGTGGGCTTCTTGCGATGCCACCCTAAAACTTGAAGGTGTAAGTACTGATGCCAGAGGTTAACATCTCGAAGACCTATTCCTACTGCCATCAGAGGGGGCTTAGAAACTCCTCTGCATCAGGTACAAAGACACAAAATAAAACACGAGCCCACTTCACACTGCTATGCTGATACAGATTATTAAAACCCTAGATTTAAAGATCAGTTTAGGACCTTCTCTTTTTTCTTAAACATCAGGCCAATGGGTTTTTCATGATCGTACTAATTGCCAGGAGAAGGAAAAAGTGTGATTTCATAAAATCAGACAGCAAATTCCTGACAATGAAAGCCAAAGTTGCCTCAGAAACATTGATGTTTCTGCAGTCATCTCATTTGCCTCCTATGTCCCATGAGACCAGGCTTTAGAGAGGCATCATTTATTTAGAGGCCTTTCCACTGGGCTTCAGTTATCGGCCAATACTGTGGACACACACACTTCTAATGGCCTATGTTTTGAAACCAAGTCTAATCTGATGGCGCAGCGCCCAAACTCCTTTTTCCACAGTCATTAAAGGATGTAGGTTATTGCTGTTGTCACCATTGATATTTGTCATTGTAATGTAATTAGGGCCCTAAAATGATGCATTACAGCCCTTGGCACAGCTTCTATTAAAGTCTTTTCTTCTGCTCACTGAACTGCGACCTGTTTTCTGATGAATAACAGACAGGCAGCTTTAGGGTGAGGAACAGATTCATCAAAGAAGTATTTTTCAGCTCTGGAAATGAAATAAATAAATAAATAAATAAATTACACAGGGCAACTCAAGAAGAAAAACACAAGGAAGGAGTCGGGGTGGGGTGGGTTTTAAGGGGCAGATATAAAGATCACAGTGCATTTGAATTTCATCTGACCACTTGAAATTCTGATTGCATCGAATGAATCTTTCTTAGGACAGTATATTCCCAGCTTGTGAATCACATGGTTAATCAGGGCTCTAATCTGCTATCCATCAGCCTATGCCAGCACTGTAACTTCCAATCAAATTTATAGGTTATGTGGGTCACGCATCCCTGAACAACTTACATTCACAGATATCCCATTTAAAACCAGCACAGATTCTGAAATGCTGTTGTTAGGGTTACTGAATGTTGTAATACTATTCAAAGCTTTATGAAAGCTCCTGATAAACAGCTGCTAAATTATTGCCTGTGGATACAGCATGATGCTCTGAAATAGCATTAATGGCCCAATAAAAGGGCCATTGTTCATGCCAAAATATAAAAAGGATAGCTTTTGCTGCCATAGTTTGTCAAGTATGTTAACAAACACCGACACTTCTATTACTTCTTTCCCTGAACACAGGAAGTGTTTGGTTTTGCTTTAAAACACACCAGCATGGACCCAGAAAAGATGAGGGACAGGCAGGCAGAGCAGGCTCTGGCTGGAGTCAACTTTTTACTTATCGAAAGCAGTGTATGTTGTTTTCATCCTTTGGGAGACACCTACAAAAGACACTGTTTTAACAGTTTTGACATCTTTTTACAGCCACTTATGTGACATCATTTTTAAAACAGAGAAAGATTAAATATTTATTAACTACAATATTATTAACTTTTTTTAGTTTAGTTATGCACATAGACAATAATAAAAATCACTGTGCCAGAATCTGATCTCACTAAACGAACAAAGACCCATATCAGCTAACAGTCCCTTGGCATTAATGCAGTGATACAACAGAAAATCAACAGCTTAGGTACTTGATGCGGCCAAAAAATCTTTTTGAACAAAGCCAATGGTTAAATGGTACTTAATTGCCTAACTATGCCTAAAACCTGAACCTTAAGTTCGTAAGTGCCTATAATGCATGATGAAAAATGTTCAAAGATAACCCTCCGGGCAAGGCTACATCTCAGGAACCATGAGGTAACACAACCCCTCAAGAGGGCTCAGGAAAGCTGGTCCTTGGGATACCACCACAGCTACCAGCTGTACTCAAAAGGGGAGCAGGTGCTGCACCATTAGACTCCTAAATCCCTCTGAAAATGGCAACACAGGGGTTTATTTCAATTAACCCTTCCCACACACAGCTAAAATAGGACATAAGCATACAATAAAATATAGAAATGTATTTAAGTGCCTTGATAAGTATTTTAGCATATGTCTGAATTCTTAGTACAAATGGGAGCTAAAAGAGAAATCAGAACCAAATTAACTCCAAAAATATAAATAATTAGAAATGTCCTAATACACAAGGAGTTCAGAATCTTCTTTTGGTTTTTTTAATTTCCATCTGCATTCTTTTGTGGTGGAAAAAGAGAACTGTGATTTTATTTATAGCATATATACTTCAAAAAATATTTCCACTACATTTCACAAAGTTCATAATTATTACAATTATAAAAAATTGCTGGTAAAGAATTACCACTGGAGGCTGTAGGCCTGTCAGTGGAATGGAAGCAAAACTACTATATATGTATTGTTGAAGTAAAACAGAATAATAAAACATTATTGGGAAACCCATTTCAGCAGCCAGTAGGAAAAAAAAATATGCAATTACACTTTCAGAAAAATTATCTGAAACGACTGTTATTTCAGGTTTAATTTATTCTACACAATGCAGCCTTTGCCAAAAATATCAATCTAGTTTATTAAGTGCTTACCAAGAACACAGGCACACACCCGTAATATCTAAACAAGCATTTCACAAATTAGTGAGAACAAAAAACACTATTACACTGTATGAGACGTATCACGATTCTGCAAAAAAAGCTAATCTTAGTATTTCACAGAAAATTAACTCTTCTTTCATAAAGAAGAATGTGTTTTGTTTTAATCACAGACTGTTGTCTGGAAGTGCTTACTCAAGTTCTACAGATCTAGAGGAAATTCTGCAAGTCCTTAATATCAAATGCCTTTTCAGCCCTAAAGGAATGGTGTTTGGCAGCAGCTGAAGAGTCTAGTCTTGTAGTCAAAGACAGTGGGGGGAAAAGTTCTCTGGTGAGGATACTAAACAGAAAACTTCTTCACTAGGCCAACTGCTAAAATGTAGGAGATAAAATTTTGACAGGGCAAATATGAGTTGAATGCAAGCGGGACCATCAGACTGTGCCAAATAATGTACATTCTCCACTTAATTTCCCCACCAACCTTCTTTACAAACATGTCAGCTAAGCACATGAAGTACTGTAAACTTGATACCCTCTGTAACTTAATTTAGGTGCTTATTTTGCACAAAATACTGCAGACAGCAACATAAGCAATAAATTGGAGTGGCAGAATTTTCAAAATCAATTTTCCAATGTACATCCCGATCCGTGGGCTGCTGATGTGAACTGGTAAGACATGGCTTTTCTTTAATGTCTCAAAAACCATGTGGAACTCAACTGAGCAAGAAAGGAGATATACTGAATCATTCCTGATTAAGAAAATAAAAAGCAAGTAAAGTAAGGTGATATATAAACATGTTTCAAGACTGTCACTTCAGGAAGTCAATGGTTTTTGTTAATACTGACTTTTACCAGCAAGTTACAGAAATGCACAGGCTACGGATCCATGTAGTCCTTCAGCTGTGCAGACGACCAGGCAGCAAGCTGCATCCTGCCCTGCCACAAGCACCTACAGACCATCCAGGAAAAGGGCTGCAAGTGACACCTGAAATGGGAGAGGCTGGTTTCAATCTCCCTTCCTCGAAGGCAGCAAGAAACTCTTGCTGAAAGTGCAGACAGAAACATCCAAGGGGACATTGCAATAGGAGGTGTTGTTTCCATCTATAGAGCTTTGCAGTCCTCTATATGGTACCATCCCTTCACCTACCAGCAATACTCAGCATTTCACAGCAGTACTTGTTTTGTGAAATACAGTCTTATAACATAGGGATGAGAATTTTCCACCACTCTACCAACTAACGGAATCTGACTTCACAGTCTAAAAACAAAACAAAACTTTTTTAAGCTTATAAATCTGACACCACACTAAGGCAGTTTCAGCTCCATGTTCAGTTACTTGTGTGTCTCCTAGCTGCAATTAGGTCAGAACTTCCCACTTTAATCTTTCCTGAAACACAACAGTACATCCACAATCACCAGTTTCTTACTATTCTATTCTCCTCTGCGCAAATCCTCCTCCAGAGTGTCTGACCACAGTTCTTCTGAGCCTGTAGAAAATGGCACAAGCCAATTTGAGCCTGTCTTTGCAACTATATGCACACAGTGGTTTTAGTGAGCAGTGTTAATTTCACTGGATGAAGAATGTCCCTGTTTATTTATATCACAAGTTCATACTCTGTTTCTCAGGGGTAGCAGGAAAAGTAACCAGGAAAGAAACAACACAGACCAGTAGTTCCAACGCGTACATTGCAAAAAAATCAAGAAAAAAAAATAGGCTTATCTTTAATTTGGAAGAGGTTTCTGATGCTCTTTTTTTAATATTACCGCAAAATAAACAGTAGAATTGTTCCCCCTACGAAACAGAGCTATCAGTGTTCAGTTCTGAACCCCAGTAGCACTTACCTTTGATTTGCAAATACACATGCCGGAAAACCAGAAACAGCTACAGGCACCGTATAACCTACTATCCTATATCCACGCTCTCTATTATAGCTACAGTGCTTACTCTGGAGCAGTACGTTCCAAATCTTAATCACCAAGAAGCTGATATGCTATCTTGGTTGAGAACTGTGATGATTGTGTCCATACTTCCAGTTAGATCCATAAAGTCGTACTGTTCAGTTCTGAAGCTTTCAGAAAACTGCAACCTGCAGAGGTAACAAGTAACAATCTGACAAGGAGGAAAATTAGCTTCTCCAGCAAGTATTGTGCTGTTCCAGGCTTTAATGAACTACATAAAGGTGATCAATAAACTTACAAAAGCAGCCGGCGGAAGTCCCCCATAAAAACAGGGAAAGCAAAGAGACTGCTAAACAAACACTCTTTATCTATTTTTAATTTTTTTTTGGGGGGAGGAGGGGGTGTTGGGGTTTTTATTTGTTGGGTTTTTTTCTCCAGATTCATCTGAAGGCCAGGAATCTTCCATTCTGCATCATGGACAGGATTGCTTCTCTTCCACCTCTGGTTTCCTAACCCACCTCACCCCCAAGGTCATGGAGGGTGGAGCCCTTAGCCTGTCTGACTCAATAATCACACTTGACTATGTTTGCTTCCAGAAAAGAGAAACACTAGGAATCAGCCCACTGATCTTGGATTTGTTAGGCCTGGTTAGAAGAATTCATACAGTGTTTGAAAACTTCGTCAAGTTTCACCTTCAATCCTTTGTCTGTTCTTCTTATCCTACAATTTTACACCACATGGTGAATAGCCATCAATTAGAATAAGACATCCAGAAAAAAAAAACCCTTAGTATTTATTTAAAGGCAAAGTAGTCTACACAAAGGAAGTAACACTTTCTCTTCCACTGCAACTTCCCTGTTGCACTATGAAAATCACCAACAGGCGATTTCCATCGATTTTTGTGTTTGACATGATAGGTGAAAATCCTGCCCCTTTTAAGCCAGTACACAAACGCATGATTTTAACATCTGCAAGAAATTAAAGAATAGTGCAGTGGATTTTACAGCAATGTTATAATCAATCTTCAATTCTGGATCCTTGCAATGACACAAATTCAAAAAAGGCATGTGACTATCTCCACCTTTAAACCAACTTAAGTATGATACCTGTTAATTCTTTGCGAAGATATATATTTCATACTCCTTGGTCGTATTTACCAAGTCCCAGTTTCTGGAAATAGGTGATCATCTGAGAATTCAGTGATCATCTGAGACATTTAAGACACCCTTCTCCCTTCTCCACCTTGAGAGTTTTGGGGTTTTCATCGGCGTTCTGTTTGTTTGTTTTTAAATAAACATCTAACAAGTGAAAGTTATCTGTAGCACCCTATAGATGGGCAAGGTAGGGCAAACTGTTACCAGCTTTGTCACTCAGGGCTTAAACCACACTGCATATGGTGACATAACCAGTCAGGATCCCAATTCCTTTTTTTTGGAGCAGGTTGCCCTGAGAGTAAGAGGGACAGTACTGAGGAGCTGGTGAACTGAGCACATTCATCCAACAAGGAAAAACTGGAAGTTCCAACATTTTACACATCTCTGCCACCAGTCAGATGATACTGAGTTATATGCATATTTTTTTTAAAATAAAACACTTGCCACTATGACAAGCTCGATCGGAAGCAATTCTTTATGCAGCAAAATGCTGCTTTTCTGTGAACAACAAGAAAAAAAATAGTCTGTAGCTCTGATTGCTATTGAGGAGAAAATATTGATATGGATTGTCATTGCTCATAATTTCAATCATTGTGGATCACAACTACCACTGCTGCAAGTAACTCTATTTGGATTTCACAGGGGTGTCTTGCTATTTTTCCCCTAGGTGAAGGAAGACAAGGAAACAACAGGTCATTTTATCCTTCAACACGTGGATACCTAACAACTAGTAGTTTCACTAGCAAAGTACATCTAAAATAATCAGGCAGTTTACAATTCTCATTTTAGCCTTCCTAAGAAGACACATTTGCAAAGCAAATGCTAAGACATTTGTAAGACGAGCATGCTTAAAATGTTCAGGAAATTCACTTGTCCAAGACAGCTGGATATAGTAAGTACATCTTGAAGTTCAATTCATCTGAATAGCATTCCCCTAGTAAAACTCTTGCCAGGACAGACTCTGAGGCAAGCAACACTAAAGGGCTTTTATCTTTAAATCACTTCAGCGTTACTGAAGTTTTCAAATACTCTTCATCCAACAGGGGTTTCACAGAATCACAGAATGGTTTGGCTTGGAAGGGACCTTAAATATCATCTAGTTCCAACCCCCCTATGTAGGGACACCTCACACTACACCAGATTGGTCCAAGCCCTATCCAGCCTGGCCTTTGAAGACTGCCAGGGATGGGGCAGCCACAACTTCCCTGGGCAACCTGTTCCAGTGCCTCACCACCCTCATAATGAAGATTTTTTTTTCCTAATATTTAATCTAAATCTCCCCTCTTTCAGCTTAAAGCCATTACCTCTCATCCTACCGCTACAGGCCCTTGTAAACTGTCTCTCTACAGGTTTCTTCTTGGCTGCTTTCAGGTACTGGAAGCTGCTCTAAGGTCTCCCCAGAGCCTCCTCTTCTCCAGGCTGAACAAGCCCAACACCCTCAGGCTGTCTCCATAGCAGAGATGTTCCAGCCCTTGGAGCATCTTCGTGGCCCTGCTCTAGAGTTGCTCCAGCAGGTCCACATCCCTCTTGTGTTGGGGGTCCCCATGTTGAACACAGTACTGCAGGTGGGATCTCATGAGAGCAGAGAAGACGGAGAGAACCACCTCCCTTTATCTGCTGGTCACAGAGTTGGCTTTTCAATGCAAAGTAACTTTGAAAAGAAACAACGTTTTAAGAAAATGCCATAAAAAGCAGAACAGGAGGCATGGAGCAAAGAACTCTCTAGCTGGGAAATGTGAATTTCATGAAACCTTTTCCAGTGCTACAACTCTTTGAGAGATCACACTTTGTGTGGAGAGCTACTATGAACTGCATTAATTCCAGGCAAATTCTCAAGATGCACCATATGTTAAGTGTGCTTTTCATCATACTGCACCTACAGACTTCAATGAAAACATGCAGAATGCGGAAAGTACGTCAACTGTAAGCAAATGAAAGGGGTAAATAACCAACTTTGTATACAGATTAACCACGCAATAATATCAACACCTTTCTGCTTAAACATGTCCCTATCAGAAAAGGCATCAGTCAAACACAATTCCTCTATAAGGCTGGTCCAATTTTGCACCCATGACCCCCTATAAAGATGCCTGGGCCAAAAATACAGATAACACACCCACCAATTAAGCTGTATCTGCTCTTGAGAAAGAGAAGGCTTTTGCTGTAGCTTCACATGCACTTTACATTGGCATAAAAACAGGCACTAAAGAGGCTCTCCTCTAATTCAGCTACTCCTGATCACCCTACCCTTCTGCTGCTAGCATTTTTGTGGGTATGTGGTGAACTAAGCAATTAATTTACCAGAGTTAAAAGCCAGTCACCCATCACAGACCCAGTTTACCACAGGGTTAACTCAAATGTGGAATTACCTTGTTCATTACCAATGCTACCTTCTACCCACTTGAAGTGCACAGAAAACTGCAGTCTGAGACACAAAATCTCTAGGCTGAGATTTCTTGTGAACACCCCTGTGAGTCAGAAAACAAGAGCACGGTTAAGAGAGCAAACCACACTTGGCTAGTACCCTTGGCTAGCTGCTCATCTTGTTACAGATACTGATAGTTCTCTGGGCATGGGAAGGAACTCAATTTCACTTCCCCCACTACCCTGCAACCAGGACATACTGCTGTCAACCATATTCTAAACTTTTCACTTCTAGAGTTAGCATCACAATCTGGCTTAGCTGCAAGTTTTGACTAGTCTTTAGATCTGCAAGTCGTCTGCTAAAGCTAATCACCAATACCCAATTGCACAGTGACCTCACATCAATAAATAAATAAATAGAACCTAGCTTACAGTAATGGTGGATGTATTAGTTTGGCTGCGGTCAGATGAAGAAATTAAATGCTGTGGTCAAAACTGAAAAACACAAACGCATAAACCAATGCATGTTTAGTCAGCTATAGCAGACAGCATGACAGACAGCAAAACCACATTTCCATACCTGTTTTTTTGCCCTCGGGTAATTCTACGGTTTACCAAAATACAGTCCCTGGGTTTACTAATTTCATGTTTAGTCTGCTAGGTCTGTAATCTTGCTACCCTTTTAATAAAAAAGGTTTCAGGCAAGCACTTACATGAAAAATACCCATTCAAATCTTAACATTTTTACCCACAAAAATACACAGAGGCTGTACCTATTTTGTTTTATGAGACTCTGTTTTGCACAAACTATTATAATTACTGCTTTTCATAGGCTTTTCATAGCAGCTTCCCATGACAATTACAGACTTAGTTGTGCTATTCTGTTTGCATTAGAAATTTGCCAAAATACAAGAAAGGAAACCCTAAAGTCATCGAACTACCTACTGACTGTTTGTAAACCTGTTTGTGTAAAATGACTGTTTTTCACAAAGACAACAGAAAACACTGGGGAGGAGCAGGCAAAATAGGTTTGATGACTAGTGGATACCTCAGACTGTGTTTCCTTTGAGCTTCAGTGAAAAGAGTTAAGTTGGAAAATATTAACCTTTGCTATAAAGGGAAGGCAGTTCAAAATGACTGATGTCTTTACTGAAAGAAGTCAGTTCACTACTGCAACACAGTATGCTGCATAGGTGAAAGCAAAGGAAAGAGAAGTATGAAAAAAATATTTTTAAAGTCATCAACAAGATTAGGCAAACCAGCTTAGTATTCAACAGTGAGGATCACAGCTTTGGTTGAGTCTTTGCTCCTTGGCATATGAATACTCCACACATGTGAGAAGCTGTAAATGTAGTTTTGATCATAAATGCAAGTTGGACTTCAGAAAAGAAATACCAGAGTGAGGACTGTCTTCAGCAAAATTTAGGACGAAGGTTCGACAGCAGGTACTCTCCACTGAAACACTGCTCTGCTTTTCCCCTTTGGTGAAGCAGTGGGATTTAGATGGTAAAGTAGGTCACCGTCTCTATCTGAGAGCCACTTTGCCACTACATTTCTTGGTTACCCTTTCTCAGAAGGGTGCCAATTTTGGAGGCAGAACAGCTGTCAATTTAGCAAGACTACAGTATTTCTGAGTGTCTAGTCTAACTTAGTAGAGCTGCAGAAAGCCTAATTTTCAACCATATCAAATGCAACATGCTATGACAAGATAGGAAATTTTGTTTTGGTCTTTCCCCAGAAATCCCACCCAGGTAAAAATGGAGTATCATCCCATTTTCCAGATGGAGAACAGAGGCTGAGTAGATATATTACCAAGGGCAAACTTCCTTAATACAAATGAAAGCGTTGACTGCATTATCACTGAAAGGTACATCACTGGAGCACGCTAATTGCTACTGGGATGGAAAAGACAGCAGAATTTACATGAGAGGGAAAATGAGGACAAAACTGCCTTGGGAAAGAGCACCCTGCCGCAAGCATTGTACAATCAAAAGAGATAAACACAGTCACTTCTAAGTGACTCCCATGTAATAATATTTCACCTCCGATTTCTTAACATGCTGCTCTTCAAACACTCCTCTGTGATAAGGGTTATGCTTCAAGAAATAGTATTACTTTTACTTCCCAGACAGAGCAGCACTGAAAGCCAGAAGTGAAGACTCCAAAAGGTATGCAGTGGGATTTAAGAAAATAACTAAGCAGACTAGACATGTAATTCAAGCAGAAAGCCAGAGACAGACAAACACTCAAGAAGACTTTCAAGAATTCCTAAGCACAGGGGGCACTTACCCATACTCACAGACATATAAATCTACCTTTGCATCTCAAATAAATAAGGCACATCATGTATGAGGGCTGGACCACCACAGGAATTTAGGAATTAAAATCCCAGACTACAACCCTCCCTTCACTCGCCTCCCCACTCAGATACAATGCAGTGCTGAAGCCAGAAGAAATCAGCATATCAGTCTCCACCTCCAGCACTGAAACTCCCCATTAACCCTGCAGAGTCCCCTTTTCAGACATATTCAGAGGAATCTTTGGCTTCACAAGACCAGGCTCTTTGGCATTCAGCTCAGCCCTGCAAACACCCTGCCCTTGCAACTCTCCGAACTCAATGTTCTTCAACCATGACCCCCAGGGAGCTGAGAACCACTGCCAGAATCATTCCCACATAACATACAGCAGCAGGACATTTAAGAATAAATAAATAAAATGGTGGAGAGCAGGTAGACTTCTAAATAATAGGTTAGTGGCTGAAGAGTCCAATCACAGCACTTTAATTCTTTCTCTACTTCTCCTTCCCATCTCCTAGGAGAACACCCTGTCTAATAAGCAGGCTTTTGTAAACCCTGATTGGGAAATACTCCCAGTTCTTCCACTGGAGAAAGAAAGTCCCTTTTATTATTGTACATGAAATATAACCATAGGCTAAAATATGTAAATTGGGTTTTGGGCAGGGTCTGGAACCCTGCACAGCTTCTTCAGCTGGCCAGAGTCTTTCCAGGATAACAGCACACCATGCATCACTCCTCTTTCAGCTCTACTGAACCATTAAGGATCTCATGCAGTCCAGAAAGTTTTCCGCTGGGTATCCTAGTCGTTCTGCTGAGAGAGAAGAAACATGGGTCTCACCAGCAGACAAACCAAGAGTGATGCTTTTTGCAGCTTTTTTGCTCTTTTTTGTTTGTTTGTTTAAGAATAATTTGCACCACGTTTACAATAAAGTTTAGGTGCCACTGATTCTGAAACTACCAAGACAAGGCAGCATGTCTGGGCTGCACCAGCTCTGGTGTCTCAGCCTTTAAGCAGAGAGAGGTTTAAGACACAGCCATGACCTCAACACTTCCCCATGAGCTACCCTCTGTACGGGCTACATTTCTTTGGCTCCATGCTGAACCCCTTAACATACCTACACACCGCAAGCATCATTCTGTCCTGATTCAGCTGGCCCTGCAGCATCACTCCTGTTTCACTGCCTACAGCAATCAAAGCAGCTTGTCCAAGGTTCCATAGGAAGCCCAAAAACCTGCCCCTGGATCCCTCCAAAACCCAGACCCTGAAAGTTGTATCCTGTCCACCTGGGGAGTCTTTTCCTTTTGCTTCACATTAATACAGAGAAGTATTTCCTGCCCCTATGGATTTTCAGACTCTCCAGGTTCTGTCGCAGGCTTAAATAAACCTTAATACAGTGCATACTTACAGTGGCATTTTCCTTTGAAAACATGTGAACTCAGATTATCCCAGGATTCTTCTCACCCACACAAAAAAAAGACTTGTTAAGAATCACTGCTTTAGAAAAAAATACACATCTCAGTTCCAAGTGGAAAACAGAGCTAAGTAAATAACAACTAAACAAAGTACAAAGCATCATCACTTCATACATTCACACAGCCTATATGTCCATTTGTCTGAAGGTCGTATTTGGAAAAAATTGTTGCATATGTGAAGAAGCTGGATGTTTGTATCTGCAAAAGAAAATCTTATGTCTTTCTACAGAGGCAGGCTTTTAAAGTGTGCAATAGCAAGCGTGCTAATGTTAGTTTGAAAAGCATCTTGTACATGTTTGAAAACCCACCTTCAAGTGGAAACCTAAAACCTCAGAAAAAAAACACTGCACAGGTGTGTTTGTGGTGGCTCTCTTCTAGTACAATCTTGTAGAGCTGTTGCTCTTTACATCTCTGTCTGTATGATCAAGCCTAAGTACAACTGTCATCCTCAGTCAAATATGGTTTTAGAAGAGATGTCAGAAACAAACCATTTCCCAGAAATTTCCAGGAGGCCACAGGCACAGAACTGTAACACTTTTCTTATGCTTGCCTACAAGTGAAACAGGATGCATGTTTTGGTGTCACCAGTCTGCAGACACAAGCCACGGAATGCTGTGAGAGGGAAAAGAACAGAGGATCCTGTAGAGATGCATGGAAAATGTCTTTCTCCTCATCCTGTCCGCATTAAACATGTATTATTAAATTTGTTTTCCTTAATAGCTATCTCTACGAGCATATGGAAGTGAAGAGGTGCAAAGGAAGCAGGACATCACTCTTGAATTAATTAAACCAAGAGCTTATACACAATTTACTTTTCATGAGTAACAACTCTGTATTTGCATATGGACAAATACATAACAGGTAACTCTGACATAAGAAGTCTTCTGATGTTTGGAAGAGTTGGTGCTTATTTCATTGAGGATGTTTTGAAGCAACAAAAACGCAAGAAACTCTCACCAATGCTTAATTTTGTTGTAGTTGTTGCTTAGGACAAGACTGAGAAGGAAAACATACAGTGTGTCCCCAGAAATTAAGAAGGATTGACAAAAACAACGTGCTTAGACTGCAACAGCTTTCTACAATTAGGACAGAAAGCCTAGTGGTTAAATTAAGTAGAAGAATGCACATCCTATCCTTTGTTAACTCACTGACACAAACATACGGGGTGCATTTTATGCAGAAAGTCTTCTCAATCCAGTGTAATTCAAATGCTATGGACTGATATTTTAAGAAGAGGTGCCTACTTTGTACCTTGTCACATGTTTTATAAAATTACAGAAAGCAGAGAGTAGTGGCGGTGTGGCTGACTCTCTTTTAAACATAAGCACAGTGCCATCTTTCAAAGGGGGCACTGTGAAAGTGGATGGTCGTCATACAGAGTAAACGGTATTGCAGGGAAATAAGACACATGAAAATCAGTTTATGATCTCCCTCCAATCTTTTGTGGTTCTCCTTCCCCAAAACAAAAATCCAGCATAAGCATTTTGGCCAGCTTTGGCCTTACTCTCTTTGCTTTCCTTCTCCAAATGTTGTATGACCACCCTCTTCCCGTTTCCAACTTTTACCCCCAAATACAATGAACAGAGTAGCAGGCAGAAGGACAACTCAAGTATCTTTAGTGTTATCTCCTGGTAACCTCTGTGGCATAAGGACGAAGGAAATCCCGCAGCAGTTAAGGAACTGCTGGACTTTGTTAGAGAGCACACACAGGTTTGGAAGGAGTCCTCTTCCCTCCATGGCAAAGACATATTCATTCGATATTCTGTGATTCTCTAGAGCCTCTCACCTAATAATGAATGTAAACAAATTAAATCTTAGATGACTTCCTGTCAGGTAAATATCCTCACTACTTCAAAGTGAGACAAAGGCACAGAAATGCCAAGGGGCTTTTCACAAAGTGCTACAAAGCATGAGCATGCAGACAGAGAAACCACAACTGCTAATCTGTCACATGCCTTAAATTAAAAAGGGCCTCTTTCCCAGATCCAAGGCTGACAAGGCCCTAGGTAGGCACCTGCAGGTATCCAGAACAGAAAACGGGACAGATATTAGTGCTGACTTTTCCCTATAGACCCACAGTGCTTCGTGAAGGACAAGCATTAACTCACACCCCTCCATCCTGTGACTGCTTTACACATCCAGTGGAGCCCCACATCCCTCTCGATGCCAAATCATTGACACAGTTTATCTCAACTGCTGGATTCAAATGTCCAGAGTCCATGCTGCCACTGGCTACTTGGCTGTCAAGCAGCAAGATGGTGGCTTGTCCACCTCAAACCCAACACAGGATCTGCCAAGGCAGACAGAAAGGTGGTCAGAGACACTACCAGAGATGCTGACAGAAAACCAGCACTGCACTCCCCTCAAGGAAGCAGCTTTCATGAGAACACATAAAAAAGTATTGCCAGGTCCACACCTGCCCCCTTCCCCAAGCCTTAGCTGGGGTACTCTACAGTGGTTTTGTCTCTCTTGCATTCATTAATAGGAAAGCTTAATAGGGAAACAACACAGAAGCATTTCAGCTATGACACATAGCTGAGAACTCCTTACTCATCCCCGTGGAAAGTTAGAAATGAGGAAAAGTGGTTGTCCAAAGGTAAAACCTTTCCTCAGTGATTTCTCCATTTTACCCATAGGTTTAAGAGGTAAAATCTGAATGAAATGCTACATAGCAGTAACTGATTGACCACCAAACAGAAGTTACTGAGATGGAGAGGTTCACCAGATATCCATGTATTTCAACCCAGAAGCCCTCACTTACCTATCTGCATTACAAAGAACGTGCAAAAATAAAGTTCCACCTCTCCTGCCAAGAAGCAGGAGAAATAAAATTAGAAATAAAAAGAGTTATCAAAATGCCTCTTTTCCCTCAACCCCCAGCTAGAAACTCACTCCAATTTCCCTTATGATTAAATAACGCTGTCAGATTAAGATGCTAAGTGACAGCTACAGCCATGGAGCAACTGCCAAAAACGTCCTGCAACCAGACTTCCCAAACACGGATGTCTGTGCACCATCATGCAAGCCTCCGCACAGCTGCTGCAAAGGGGATCCCCACAGCCGCTACAAGGGGGATCACACTGGCCAGCTCAGTGGGTTTCAGGTTACCTGTTCTCCCCTCATTCCCTGCTCAGCCTCCTGTTGCAACCCCATGGACACCCCACGGTGAGTTTTGAGGAAATTCACTGCCCTGAGGACACAGCAGACCCAGGCTAGACCTTTTTCCTGTTGTCCTTAGGTTTAAAACTGTTAGTGTTAAATTTCAATAGCATTTGCTGTCACTGCCTACAGGTACCACAATGTTTCACAAAGTATTTGCAGGTCACGTATGCTGGCCCTGCTGCATTTTGATTTGTCAGTCTGAGGTTCAAAGCGGAAAAGACAAGGGGAAAGAGGCCCCTCTGCTTTCCAAATTACTCTTCTGTCATAGTAAATGTGCATCACTGGCTATGCCTGTAACTGAAACTCAGGTGATGCCCCAGCTGCAGGATCATCATGCCCTCAATACAGTGTCGTTCCATCACCAGCTACTTAGTCCAAGGGCAATCATTTCTCTCTCGAGTACTGCAGGACAAGGTCAGAGGGTTTTATTCACATTTGCAAATTCTCCAAACACATAAGCACTAAGAGAAGCCAAGCACATTAAGCAGACAGAGTAAATACAAGAGAAATTTATTGCATTTAAGATGGAAGGAATAGCAGCATTTTTAAAAACTAAATGCTCTCAATGATCATACACAACATGCACACAGGACACAACACGTGCCAAACAAAATCTAGTGGCACGACCTATTGTTCTGCAGATTCTTTACAGCATGAAGGGGACAGATTTTGATTGCTGCTCAACTGTGAGATGTTCTGCTGAGGTTTTTAAGCAACCACAAGAAAAAAGAAAAGCACACATTCTCCTTGCCAATGTTCCACATCCCAAACATAACATCGAAAGGTTTTTCTCCTTTGAAGAAGTTGAATCTGATCCAGCAAATGTCAGAAACCTCTGGCACTGTAAGATCCTGCAGAGAAACCATTTAAGTAGACCAAATAAGAGAGGACAAGTTAGAAGATCTCAATTCAAAACTATGGCCTATGTTCCCTCTCCTTCTAATACAGAAAGGGGAACTTCCACCAGCGTTATCTGTGCCATCTTACAATATATAATCCACAAAAATTTAACAAGCAATTACAGAAAGAATAAGTATATATTTTTCATTTGGTATTATTTTTACCTAGGAGAGAGCACCCCACATATTTCCCAAGAGTAAAAAATTATGACAAAAAGTTTCCAGCTGTACCTCATACCCAGCTCCCCTGTCTTTATCATGAATCTTGGGATATTTTACTCCTTACTTATGAAGAACGACGATGGTAGAATACTGGTGAAAACCTAGGAAGCATGAACCAACAACAGCCTGACAGCTTAAAATTAGAAGGGAAATAAAAAGAACCCCAAATTTATTATTTTTATCTCGATTAATTTTAAGCCAATCTCACAATTTTCTGGGGACTGGCATGATTTAACATTTGGAGTTGGCAATACAGCATACCATACAAACACATAGCCATAAAGAGACCAATTCAAGTTTACTGTGGGGACTATAACTTTGACATGCCTGACATTTGCACATTTAAACATCTCAGCCATAACACCACAGTGTTCGATACAAGAGCATTATGTACCTGTCCTGGGCATCGAAAGCTGATTCCTTATGTCAAAATCCTATCCACGCAGGCAAGAAAGCACTATTTAGAGTTCTGTTTATTATTTGTGACATATTGTATTTTTTTAAAAATATTAGTAAAATATATGGATACATGCTCTTGATATTGTGACAAAATGCTTTCTGCTACACTGAACTACAGGGTTTGTGCCACCACTAAGATAAACAATATCAAGGGGAAAAAAAAAATTACAGAAGTAGTACTTCCAAGATACCAGCAGAACTGTAAAAGTATCATTTTGAAAAAGACAATAGGTGTAAAAACATACAGATGAACAAGAGAGGCAAACAAATATTCTTAAAATCATTTAATATCTTTATATCTTAAAATAAAGATTAATTTTTGATATAAACATTCAGTTTCTTTCACAGAATACCGTTTCTTGAATATAGGTACGTTTGGCTTCAAGTGGATTGTCTGTTAGTTACTGTAAGTATCGGTTTATACATCCTGTGTTTCACATTATCATCTTTGTTCTCCTCCTGCTGTGCCTTGTGACTAAATAGGTTTTCTGAAAGTCAGTGGCAAGATGTGTTCAATCTGCAGACAGCAGAAGAGGTGACTTCTGTAACAATTACACTCACACTGCTCACAAACTGGCCCACCTATCTGATAAACCCAATTCCCTCTTATGTCAACAAGTAGTACATCACATTTTCTCATTAAAAAAAAAAAAATTATAAAAGTAAAACCAAACTGGTAACTCTGAATTCTCAGCTTTTTACAGCTTTTGACACAAACTCTGTTTCCTAGCTTTAATGCACAGAGTCCACAGTATACACTGTGACTGACGTGTACGAACTCCTTCACTTTTTGTAACATACATCAAAATCAGAATCCCTGCGCCTCAAGGAGCTTACAATGGTAATTATTTCATATGCCTGAATCTTATGTTTAAAGTTATTTCAGTTCCTAAGCTAAGCAGCCAGACATTTTCAAGCTAGATTCAGTCACCTCTGCAGCCTTAATTCTACTTTCCTAATGTATTTTGCACACTGGAAGAGGTCCTCTAGGAAAACCAGTAATGAGATCAGCGAGTGTGTAACTGAAACCTGCACCACGATGTGTATACACAATGGCACAGTATCAAGCTTACACAAATGCTGTAAGACCCAGGCACCCTAGCATCCTGATACCTCACTTTGAGATCTACCTGTTAATTAGTTTTTTCCTGTGCTGAATGACCTCAGCGTTGGTTGGGGTTTTTTTGCCCCCAAAAGGCAAGCAAATCTCTCATCACAAAATGGTGCAGAAGTTATTATATACAAAATGGTGACACAGCCTCCCTCTTCTGGCAGGTACTAAGTTCTGACTGTTAAGCAGGAGCCTTATGGCCAAGTTTTCAGCTGGTCTGGCTGACCCAAGGAGCCAGCAACCGAGCTGGGTGGGAAGCCTGGAGGTCCACATCACCTCTCACTCTTCCTCTGCTTCCCCTCTCCCCCCCTACTGTTCAAAAGGGGCTGGGGCTTTTCACAACAATGGTGTTACTTACTGAGAGCTTCTGGCATTCAAAAAGAAAGGAGAAAAAAAACCAAACAAAACAACACAAAAAGCCCCACAAAAAAAAAATTGCAAGAATTTTTTATAGGGGAAGATGTTAGGCAACCCTAACCACAGGGTCAGTGCTGGCCCCCTCTGTACTTACAAATGGGCCCATAAACTAATACAGTCACTGAGGCAGCATTATGGCAATTAGCCTCTTTCAAAGACAGGGAAATGCTTTTACGTTTAAGCACTGTAGAGCACAGACTTTTGCCAGTAAAAACAGAGCACGTCTTAATTTAAAAGTTTGCTCAGCATGCTTTGTGCTACTTCCTGTGTCTTAAGCATCTGCCTGAATTGCCAAAACAAGTGGGAGAAAATGACACTTCATTTTGCTTATGAACAGCAAAAGGAGGATGAAATGGAAGTCCTTGTCCACATGGATGTTATTGTGCAGTCGCAGGGTGAACAAGGTTATTTCAACAGTAACTCACAGAGAAGCGTCAACAATAAACTCCACAGCAATTAACAGGACCCCTCCACAGAAAGGCTATCTAACATCTGTACCATGAGGAAAAAGAAAACACAGAATCTTGTTTCAGAACTTTGCCGTTATTACCAAGTAAAAGGTTTCTGGTTTAACTGCAGAATAATACATTTTCTAACTATTCATAAGCTTCTAAGCTTTTCTGCTGGCTTCAGAGGTTAAATAACCTGAAACTGGGACAAACAAGCCTCAGTTGTCAAACTGATTTGACGGCCTATTTTTTACATTTTGCGACTTTAATGGAAAAGCCCCTTGGTTTTCCTCTTCCTCCTTAATAGTCCTGTGTGAGCTGCAGTCTTCAAAATTTCACTTCTGATTTCCCTCGTTTAGAAGTTTTCCAGTTCAATTCTGACTACCCACTGCCTGTATCTCTACTAAATCTTTCACACTGTTTATAACGGAGAGCAAATTCAGCCAGTATAATTCTAGCTGGCTCTCCAGCTTTTCTTCAAATGGAAGATAATATACGCTCAACTACTGAAGGTGTTGAAACAAATGTATACAAACATATTCACACCAAGCCCAGATCATTGAAAAAAAAAAAAAGGGGAGAAAAAAAGAGTATTTTTCTGTTATACAGGTAGTGCATACACAAACCACTTCTCTGTGATGTATGCGTTTTATGGCCATGAAGATGAAAAATGGTCAAAACTCTGCCCTAAATTAAACGAATTGATTCCCATCTTTACCCCTTTACCAAAATAATTTACTAAGGCTTAAGCAGCAAGCAGGCTCATGGCTGGGATGCCGTACAGCCCATATATTAACTAAGTCAGCAATAAATCTGCCCTTACCCTCTGTACTACTTTCTTAAATAGCTCACTATAAAGCCCCAACCTAATTAAAAACAGCTTTCTTGGCAACAGTGGCCTTGATTTCACTTATTTACACATTAACTGCAGCCTCCGTTTGGCTAATCCAGTCTATTCCCTGGACCATGCAGGGCCTTTTATCTGCCCTGGACAGCATTTTCTCCAGCAGATGAAGTAGATGCCGATTGATTTGCTGTCGAGCATGGTAAATTAATAGCAACAAATTGCTGAGGGCCCCATCTTGCTGCTCCACCATGCTTCGGCAGTTTTGCTTTATTTGCTCCATGATGGGCAGCAGTCAGGCCTCTTGAAGTCAATTTCTTCTTAACAACCTGCAATACTTTTCAATGGTGAAAATAGAGCCGTTCCTTGTAAGTCAGAAATCAATATCCTATTGCACTTAGAAAATGCTAAACAAGCAGTATTGGCAATCCACTTGGTGCTAGAGGGTATCAGATATAATGCAAATCCATACTGCTTCCCTCCTCGTAGTTATTACAGTTTGCTAAAAGGCTCCTAATGCCATTTATCATCATTTACCATCGACTACTGCAGCTATGATTATGATATCCTATCAGCTAGCAGAGCCCTTTCATTTCTATCCAATTAATATTTTAGCAGCACTCAAATGGTTGTTGCCCAAGTCTTGTAATAAAATTTACATGGATTGGACTGTTTTTTTTTTTTTTTACCGTGATTTTAAAAAGTCGTTTAATTTATTTTTTAATACCCAGCTCCTCAAAATACTTGAATTTCCTCAAAAATGCTGAAATCCAACATTCTACTGTGTGAATTTATTCAAAGACAGAGGCCTAAACAAAAAGAGCGACTCGGAATATACATAATGCCACCTCCAAAACACCACAATCAAAGTAAAAAGTGAATGCTGTACCCAATTTATGCTTTCCATCAATCCCATCCCCAAGTATCTGTTGTCTGTACCCAAATACAGATGCTTATAATTACAATGCTGAATTAAAACCTTCAGCTGTTTGATTACAGCAATTTAAATAAGCTGTTTACTGTAACATTAACACAGCCTTATTTCAGAAATTAAACCAAATGACCACCACCAGTAGCAACAGTATATTAGAAACACAAAGCAGCACACATCAGGTATTCATTCATAAACTACTGCCTCAGCCTCTTAAAAACAAACATTAAAAAAATCAACTCAGTGAGAAACGGGCATCTTCAGATCACACTCATATATATATATAAAACAAATATAACATTATATATACTGACATTGAAATTTAAAACTGTAGAGAAGTATCTGCTCATCCTGCACCCCCCAAACCCCCAACTCTGCCTTTTTTCCAAGACTGTGTCTGTTTTGAAGCTTTATTGATCTTATTAGAGAATATAAAAAATTAACTTAGAATTTTATGCTACAACACCACATGTCATAACATACCCCACACTTAAAAAAAAGCAAACAACAAAACAAGTGACTAATTCTACCAGTCTAATGCTATTTACTCAGTTACCAAAATTTAAATTAATTATGTTCTCAAACATAATTGTTAAAAATTGGCAACATTATGCAGGCTTAATTAAGATTAAATCCAATTTACTAAATGTACTTTAATTGGTACTAATTACATTAGCTTTCCTTTCAGAATGACAAATTCCCCATAGGTTTCACTTTAATAGTCTTCTATCAAAATCAACACAGGATGACTGATGATGAGCATCACACGAGGGGTGGGAAAAGAGATGCTCTTCCCCCCCTCCCCTTCACCCCCCAGACACACAGGCACACTCACTACCGCTTCTCTGCACGCATTTACCCTTTTATCAATTTGCTAAGTCACAGAGTCATGACTCCATCACAGCCATCATTTTCTGTTCCAGTGAAAAATTTCTCTAAAAATAAATACTCTTTTGCTGGAAGCAGCCAAGAAGAACAGAAGCTTTAACAGAAAAATACACAAAGGTTTCAAATATCAGGGCCACCAATTACTAGGGTACTTCCAAGGACTCCAGGGAGTCCTGCTCTTGAACCCTTTGAGACGCAAATCTAATAAGTGAATAAGCCTAACCTGATCTTGAGAACTAGGCCCAATTACGCCGAAGGGCAACTTCACTGCATTATTGCCTGCTTTCCATTACAAGGGCATCCAGTGAGTACATCTGGAAAAGAACCTGAGAGGAACCAAGGCTGTCTGCCCAGAAAAACAAATAAAGACAGATATGCCTCTGTGCTAAAGTGAAAAAAAGAAAGAAAATATAATAAGTAGGTGGTTTGCAGGGCTGTCTGTATTTCATAATGTGATAAACTGCCCTCAGGATTTTTTATATGATTGAATTTAGAAAGCTGGGGGGAGGAGAAATAGAAAAAAAAAAAAAAAAGGTGAATTGCTCAATTTCAGCTGAGTAAAATTCAGGAATGGAAGAGAAGGGAATTTAAGCTGGAAGACTAAAAAAGCTTCATACACAATCAAATGAAGCAATCAACACTATCTATATAACATACCAAATCGGACCTTAACACTGTGATCATAAAGCAAGATGGGAAAAATTTTGCATTTGCTGAAGCAAGAGGAGAAAGGCAAAAACCCTACAATTCTGCGGCAATAGATGGGGAGTAGAGCAGTAAGAAATTTATATCAGATTTAAGAATGATAGTGAATAAGTTTCTTAGCCACAGCTAATTTGAATCAACATCTGACAAAATATTTAACTGCTCTGCATGACAGTACAAACTTGAACTACTAATTTGAACAGACTGAACAGTAATGAAAAAGGGTGCTTAATTAAAACTCAGTCCTTTGTAATCCCCACACTTAGTTGTAACTAAGTATTTAATTTCTCCAGAATATCACTGATGACTCCATCATCACAACTTTATGCAATTCCTGAAGCAAAGCATTCAGAAATTAAAAGAGGGCTTTTGCGCTGTGTTTTTTTTTTCCTCCCACTCAAAACAATTTAATTCCACATTGCATTTTCAAGCTGATTTTGTCCCATGCAATTTTCTGTAGACAGTGCAAACCTACATACATCTAATTGCTGTAAAAACAGATTACCTAGAAATATAGACAAGTTTGACTGCAATGCTGGCTTTCAAACGCCTGTACAAATTTGTTACATTGGTGGCCTGTAAGGACTCTGGTCTTTCCCAGTATCTCCTTCTTCGGGATTTTATTTACTTATTTTTAATGTGACCTGAAACAACCTGGCTATTCATTTGAGAACAGACCGAACAACTCTGAGTCAGCGATGAGTCTGTCCACCAGCACCTGCAACCTGAATCAGGTCCAGAGAGACATCATGCACACACAATATGATCAGCTGCAATCACAGCCTACTCCTCTCAACTATTTGTTAAACACACCTGTTGTGTCTTCATAGTACCTGTAAGGTGGGCATTCAAAATCAACAGGTCTACATACAAGTCCGTAAACATAGGTCCCCTAAGTTTGGAACTGCAGATGCAAAATGCTTTGAGGCAGGAAATCCCACTGTCTTCACATTTGTATGCCATCTAGGACAAATGACCCTAATCAGTACTCTGTCATTTCGGATGTTAATGGAATACAAAAATATAATAAATAACAAATAACATGAAAAAAAACAAACACATGTGACTTCTATGTCTGATCCCAATAAGATAATGAAATCCTATTTCCACAACCCAGAGAAGCTCCAAATCCCTAACTTTGAACAGAAATGCATACAAACCAATTTTCAAATGGTCTTTCTTCTCCCATCCATCATTTCTTTATTTCCTCCGTTTACACTCCCCAGCAATGCTGGCAGTGTGCTTAACAGTTCGCTAAAATGAGTTGTCAGTATTAAACTCCACCATATAAAAAGTTCCCTCAATGGGAAAGAGGTCAGATATTTAATTTATTCTCCTCTAGAGAGGTTAAAAACACACATTATCAAATAAGAAACTCTGCTTTACACTACTATGTTCCATCTGATTAATCTCCTGCTAATCTTGGTCTAAGTGGTAAACTTCGAGGCACAAAACTGATAGCAGCCTACCAGTACCTAAAGTGGTCCTACAAGAAAGCTGGAGAGTGACTGCTTTACAAGGGCCTGTAGGGACAGGACAAGGGGTAACAGCTTTAAACCGAAAGAAGCTAGATTTAGATTAGGTATTAGGAATTCTTTATTGTGACCGTGGTGAGACACTGGAACAGGGTGTCCGGAGAAGCTGTGGATGTCCCATCCCTGGCAGTGCTCAAGGCCAGTCTGGACAGGGCTTTGAGCAGCCTGGTGTAGTGGAAGGTGTCTCTGCTTATGGCAGGGGGGCTGGAAGTAGATGAGCTTTATAGCCCCTTCCAACCCAAACTGTTCTATGATGATGTGCTAATGTCCTTGCAGAAAGCTCACTTACTCTTTCATGTTTGAGATGACCAGACACTGGTTTTGGACAAAGGTCCAAGTAGCAGCCTGAGCAAAACAAAAACCACAGCTATGCATCAATCGCTTTTGTAGCTCCAACTTAAAAATAGCCCAGGTTCACCAAACAGAACAGTCTTTTCTATATACAAACACAAATCCTTCAACACCTAATATGACTTCATCACGTCACTATAATCCCAAAACGTAAACCCTGAAAGTCTGAGGTCAGACAGATCTGAGGGCATAACCTACATACCCATCCCTACACATATACACCCTCCCCATGCAGTATAGGACCACTTGCAGGTGAAGAGATTGCATGGGGAAAGTCAACGAAGTAACATATAACTGGCAGCCAAGACGATAACCCTATGCAAAGCCTGTACACCACACACAAGGCTGAGGCTTCCGGGCCAGGTCACGTACAAAAAAATAGCCAGCGCACTCAAGCATGCAATTAAAGCACGTCACACAGAACACACGTATCTTTTAAGACTGATGGGAGAATTGTACAGAGCATTCTTACACAAAAACTATTTACCTACCTGTTTATGCATCTCTATATTCAGTCCATATGACATCTCGTAATACTGAGAAAGAAGAAAATTACTCTATTAGACCTTGCAATTGTTAAAACTATGCAAAAAATCACTTTGAATCAAACATCATCTGTACAAGGACATACAGACTTACAAACATTTACTGGCCTTGAAATGCTCCTGGAATTCAAAAGACAATTTCACAGCAACTTTTTTTTTTAATTTTTTATTTTTGCTTTATCTACATTGCTTTGTGGCAAAAAAACTGCCATAAAACAGGGAAAAAAAACCCACCCAGACAACAAAATATCACAAAAAGTAATCACAACCACAGTTAAGGATCAGACACAGAAAAAAGGCCACACAGAAAATGCTCAAGATTCTACTCCCTAGCACACATAAAAGATGCCAAAAAAAAACCCGAAATGCTTGAAGCCACACTTCTAAATCAGCAATATCTAACAGACCAGTTATTCAATATTTTAAATTAAACACACAAAATTCTACAATTAAATAGCGAAGTTGCAAAAAAATAAAAGCATGTAAAATCAGAGCCAAAGCAGACACACCAATCTAACTATGCCCTGTTGTGCTCGAGTATCACAGGAAACTCTGTTCAGTATGTAATGTTAGCACCAAGCAATCCCCAAGACTCAGGTATATCAGGGACCAAAAAGACAACTGTGAGCCTTAACATAAGCCTGTGGTCTTGGTTAAGAATTTTTCAAGGTTATTTACTTTTTGTGAAAGCAAAGAGTGTCATCCAACATGTACATGTGGAAAATGGCTAATCCCTCATAGATGCACAGGAGAACAGACAGCAATAGCTCTTCTGAAGTTATCATGATCCATCGTCCAATCATGTATTTAGAGATACCTTCTTATACACATCATTTAACCAGGCAGACCACAACCACTGAGGAAATCACTCTCACAGATGAGATCCCTGCCATTCTGAATTCAGGGGAACAATGAACCAGCTGCCCAGGTACAACAGTTCTTCTAAGAAGTAGGTTTTGGGTTTGTATCCATACAAGTGCAATTTTGGCTTCCTCCCTTCACAGGAATAAATATAATCCCAAAACGATTTACAGAGATATGATCATTGGGAGAAGTCAGAAAAAGTGAAACATCACCCCCAGGTACACTACGGAAGTTGTTCACAGCTTTAAAAGGCTGGCAAGTTATCTGCTAGCATTTGGAAGAAACATTCCCAGTTGCTGACAAAGGCTGAAGCAGGTTTCACAGAGAAACTAACTGCAACAAACAAGTTAAACACCCCTGAAACTAAGAATTTATAATGGAAGCACTGATGCAACCTTAACAACAGCAGCGCTACTATAATCTTTCTGTTCGCCTCCAGCAATCTGAACGTATTTTGGTCTCAGTATACAAAACCAATAGACATTTTTAATTTGTTATGCAGCTTGCTTACCATGACATAATGTCGCTGCATCTCTGTCTTCTCACTGGCCAGTTTTTCACATTCTAGCTTTAAACTGTTCAAGACATAAAAAGGAAAAGCATGGGTACTTCATAACACAAACCCGACATTCTTCTGAACACAGGTTACTCCCCTTTTCAAGCGTTTCTCCAACACAGAAATATGCATTCAGCTCTTGCTTGGGAGTTCAGGGTGGGGTCTGTACTCTTCCTCTTTCAAGAGACACTGTGCAGTACCCTCATCCTGATCTAAGTAAACTGCATACGGTACGCAGAAGAGTATTTTTCTCCAACTAAGAAAACCCAACACTTCACAGAAAACCAACAGTTCACAAAAGAAGCACACAGGGGTTAACACCTACAACACTTAAGCTTGAGAAGCCACTTACAAATCCATAATTTGGGGTTTGGCATTTTTATTGGAAAGGGTTTTAGAGATACCTCTTGCTTTCACTCAGCCCCCAGGGGAATAAAACACGTATCACCACTTCAAGGAGCAAAAAGTTGATGGATTATTCTTTTTTTCTTTTATGACGACAGAACTGCAAGGAAAACACGGCAAGCAATTTATGGAATACCGTGGTAAACACAAACACCTCCGCTGTTGGGTTTTTTTTTTTTTTTGTTTGCTTGTTTTAGGAAGCCGGCTAAGCAATCCTACCAGAAATCACTTGTCACTCTGAGGACACAGCACTTTTCCACCTAAGGATAATGAAATAACTCGCTGCCTCACTTCCAGGTTATCAGCACTTGACATGTCAATGAAAGGCGCGAGGGGGCCGAACCAAGACAAGATGCGTGTCCTGAGCTGCATTTTGAAGGAAAGAGGACCAGCCCAGACATCCACACGTTTTTCCACTAACCCCCAACACCACCCCCTTCTTGCCATAAAAATCCCAAAACCCTAAACAAAACAGAAAAAAAAACACAACAAAAAACAGCAACAAAAAAAAAAAAAAAAAAAAAAAACCAAACCGAAACATCACACACTGGAGCGTGGGGATAGAAAGAAAATCCGCTCTCCCCACTCCGCTCGGAGCCCTTGCAAGCCCCCGTCCCGGAAGCCCGGACCGGCGGCGGTATGCGGAAGGGCTTTGAGAGCTGCGGCCGGCCCGGATGGGTTCGCTCCGCGCCCGGGATCCGCCCGGGCGTCCCGGCGCCGCAGCGAGCGGAGATTTCGCGCGGGGCTCGGGGAAAGTAGGCTGCGTTACCTGTGGTACTGAGCCTGCAAGAACTGAAACTCCTCCTTAATCCGATCGCAGGACTCGGAAATGGTGAATTTAAAAGGCTGCGCTGGCTGGTGAGGAGCCTGCAAGCAAGCAAGAGCGGGTCTTTTAATCGCCCCCTCTCGCCCGCCCGTGGCTCCCCCCGACCGGTCGCCGCCCGCCGCTGCGCCCGGCTCCTCGGAGGCGCCGCTTCCCTCGGGTTCCCACCCGCCCTCCCGCCTGGGGCCGGCGACGCGATGCCCTAACCTCCCCCGGCTACTGCCCCGACGGGGCTGCCGGCGGAGCACGGCCTGCGCGGGAGGAGGCATCGCCCGCCCGGAGCCACCGCACCGGCCGCAGCTGCTGGACGCGGGGCGGGCGCCGCGTCCGCCGCCGGGACCGCCGGGCGGGGGCAACACAGAGGAGTCAACCCCGGTCCAAGGCGGCGGCGGCGCGGCGGACAACAATAAGAAAATGGCTACAACTCCGCGGTGCCCGCGCTGGAGCGCTGCCCGAGGGACCGCCGCCACCACTCACCGGGTGCCGGGTCTGCGGGTACATCTTGCTCAGGTCACGGATCATCCACGCCGCTTCAGGGGGCGCTGGAGGCCGGAGCAGCAGGGATCAGCGCTGCAGGCGCGGCGGTGGCGGGCAGGGACGCCCCGGCCCTGCCGCCCCGAAGCTGGCGGGGCACCGCCGACAGCAGCGGGGCGCGGCGGCGACGGCGGCGGCGTCCGCGGCGTGCAGGGGCCGCTGCCACATCCCCCGGGGGCGGTCAGCGGGTGGCGCCGACCGGCTCTCCGGAGTGCCGCCGCTCCGCGGGCTCTGGCGGGCGGCGAGCCCCGTGCGATGGTGGGCGAGGAGGAGCGGGAGGAGGAGGGAGAGAGGGAGGGAAAGCCCCTCCGCCGGCGCCGGTGCGCGCTCCGGCGGAGATCCCCGCCGGCAGTTTTCTCTCCTTCTGCAAACTTTTATTGCTGCCGGCGGCTCTCCCGGCGCAGGGCGGAGCTGCCGCCCCGGCGGGGAAGGGCTGCTCGCGCGGGCGGCTCAGGCGGCTGCCCGGAGGTGCGGTGCGCTTTTGTGTGGCGGACTGGTCCTCGCTGCTACCGGCCGGACCGCATCTCCCCTACCGCTGTCGGGCCGCTCTTTTCCCGTTCTTTGTGTTGTCGGTTTGTTTGTTGTTTTAATTAAAAAAATAAAAAGAGAGCGGGAAAGATGAAGCAGAAGATACACTCCGGGCTGCTTTATTAATGTCTTTTTTTTTTCCTCTTTCCCTCCTCGCCTTTCGAAACTCCGGTAAGTGGCAGCAGCAGCTGCAGCGCCACGCAGGACGGAGCCCTGTGCCCGGTCCGCTTCGGTCCGGTAGGCTGCAGCTCTGCCCTGCCCGGCGCAGTCCTGCCCGGTCCGTTCTGTCCGGGCCCACACCGCCACCACTCCGTGCCGCTCGCAGAGCCGGCTGTGGCGCGGTGACTCCTTTGACCAAATTTAGCCGCGGCTCGTCATTAACATTCTGATACATATTCAGGTAGCCGGAAGAGCCGCCGCCGCCGCGGGGCAGACTGGGAAACGCAGTCCTCCCGACGGCTCCGCTCTCCGCCCTACCCGCCCTCTGCAGAGTACAGGACTTCAACTCCCGGCGACCACCGCGGTGCCTTCCGCAACCCCCCTCCCGCACCCCTCTGCCGCTCCGCCCATGGAGGGCGTCGCCGGTAACCAATAGACGGCGGCAGCACATTAATCGCCGTTCTGTATTAATGCCCATCATTTCGCCGGTGACAAATGGGCATGCGGGCCCGGGGGTGGAGGAAGAGAGGGGAGGGCGGCCCCAAGCTCGGCCCCCACGTGGGGACCTGACGCCGCGCGGGCTCTCAGCCAACCAAGCTGCTCCTCCTGCCTCGCTGCTCTCGTTCGCCCGCCGCCCGAGGAGGAGCCTCGAGATCGCTGGCGTTCCGCCGCGCCGGCGTTCGAACAGGGGAAACATTTGTTCAGCCGTCAATCAAAGTAACGTGGGACGGTGTCGGCTGTCGCTGCCGCCGCGGCTGCTGCTCCCACCGCCTCCTCCGGGCGGGGCGGTGGAGCGGGGGCCTGTGGGGTGCGCCCTCCCCTGCCTTGCGTCCATTCCGCGGCCACCGCTGGCCGCGCACGCCAATTAGGGGGCAATGTCTGCTTAAAGAGACAGGTGACCTGAACCTTGCCTCGCATCAGCTCTCGTGCCGGGCCGGGCCGCGCCGCGCCGCCCCGGCCCGGCCCGAGCCAACGGAGGTGATGCAGGCCTTCGCAGCCGCCAGTGCACCCGGAAGGCGCCGAAGCGAGGGCAGCCCTCGATCTTTTGAAGTCTCTTGCGCCGCTGTGTCCCTGCCGTGCCCTGGGCCCCGCGGTGTGGCCCGGCCAGGGGAGCGGTGCCGCGTTATAGCCGCTTAATGCGACGCGATGCGAGAGGTTTTTCCGTGCTGGCTTTGCTTAGGGGAGGCAGCGCTTGCTGCGGGAAGCGGTTGCAGGGAGAGGGTGTGAGCTACTCGCCAGAGTAAGATATAAAGGCTTGACTTTTACGTGATGTACTGTACAGGTACGCTGGCATTTGACTTGGCGTTTTCTGCGGACTGGCGGAGGGTGGCTGGGCGCAAAGGGCCCTGTTTCTGAAGGGGTGGTAAGCGTTCCTTAGAATTACTCGTGGAAAGAAAGGGGCAGGCGACGATAACCGCCGCCTCTGTGATGGGCAGGATGAGGAGTAGTCTCCGGAGGGTCTTCTGCGCCCGCATGCCTGCTGCACCACTGCCCCACCGCCACGGGCTACCTGCGACGGGAAGGCTGCCTTTAAATAAGTAACCGGATGAATCTGCAACTAGTGGTTCCGTGTCCTAGAAAGACCCCACAACAGCTCTTCTGGCGAGCCCCAGCGCAGGCAGTGCCGTGCAGTGACGCACACGTGAGGGATAGGCTCAGGCTGTGTGGTTTCTTCTCCGTGTCTGTAATGCTTAGATTTGCCTTCAGGCAGTTTGTATTCCTGATGAGCTGCAGTGTAAACCTGCATGCAAAATAGATGGCGTTTTAGTCTCGTGATTTTGGTGCCTGTATTCCGAATCTACAGTCGGAACTTGCACTCAGCAATTAATGCCCTAACAATGGTGGCTCAATTAGATACGCTTAATATTTTTTGGTCATAAATTCTTTCTGCTGCCCGCAGATATCTGGCAAAGGCCTGCAGCTGCTGAGCACCTTGAGGCCTTGATGGGACATGCCTCTGAGATTTCGCCACAAAGATTTTTGCCTTTCTTACGTGATCTCTGAGGATTGGTACTGTAGTCAAGATCTCAGGACTAAAGAGCAGAGATGATACTTATGAAGGTAGTAATGATATACATCTTCTTTACTACGTAGACACAGAGTTGCAGTAGGTGGGGGATGAAAATCTCTCCTCTTGTTGAAGTAGAATTTGTAACCAAAATCTGCTTTCTCTATGGTGAGTGCAGTAGCCACTAGCATTTGGAGTGGGTTGTGGCAACTGATACTGAATCCTTTTGAAACAATTTTTTGCCTGAAATGATGTATGGGAAGTTCACCAAAACATGTACTTTTCACCTTCTGTTTTTATACCACTGAAAATGTCTGCACGTTGGGTACGCAGTACTCAGTCTTCATCCCACTTGCATATTTTGTTTCTGCTGGAATTTTCTTTTTGCCAAGTTCCTAATCAGTGTTCCAGTGGGATTTAGACCTTTAAATATTGTTTCAAGATCTGGAGATAAACCACCTTCCTAATTGCAAAAACACCACTCAGTGCATTTTACAATGGAATCCCCAGCCTGGAGAAGGACGAGTCTGGTTATAAACTAGACACTATATCTGAAGAAACTGAATTCTAAAAATAACAGCAGGATTCGTTGTTCCTTGTTGCCTTGCATGAGTTTGGCATGAGGTACAGAGCTCCAAAGAGAAAAGTATTCAACACCTTGGAAGGCAAAAAGCAATCAGGCTTTTGGTCAAAGCAGTCTACTGTCTTGTCTTGAAGGACAAATTATTCATTGAAGCTGAAGCACTGCTCACTCTTGCTTGTCCCGTTAGTCTTCAGTGAATTTGTGTGCAGAGTTTTGCAGCATTCTGGCAAGATCCATAAAAACCCAGAAGTTTAAGAGAAAGTGTGCTATAACTTGCCACTTTTAACTGATGTGAATTAAGATCAGAATGTTAAGTGTCATTCTATTTTCCTATCTTCTGTCACTTCTGACACAGCCTTGATGGGTCTTTAAATATAGGCTGTTTTGTATTTAAAGTTCCTTGTTTTTTCCTTCTTTTATGGAAAATCTTCTATGGTAGGTTATATAACCTGTACTATTATCTACCAAGTAGAGAAGGTAGCTTTTAAATGTTTTACACATCTTGCTAAAGATTTCTCATAAGTAAATCGACTGCAAGAAATATTTAGGCAGTTTTGTATGTGCAGTAAGTGTGCTGAGTTTTGACTGGTGTAAAAAAACCCGTATGAAATATCACAGATGAGCCAGGGGCTGCAAAACATCATATCCATTCTTGTGTTACCAAGAAAAGCAACTGGTTATTTCAGTCTTACTAATTCGTAACTAATCTGCATTTGTTTATATTCAAAGTCTAAGGTCTGAAATGAACAGAACAATCTGTGCTTATTTATGTATTTTACAGGATAGGTGAAGAAGAAACTGTTTTCCAGCTGAAATTTTCTAACCCACTTCTAGACTCTGGTGGCTTATTTTTGTTTTACTTTTTTTTCAGTCAAGTCATAACCTTGATACAGAGATTTATCAGTGCCAGAGGACCTTTAATAAAGGGTCCAATCCTGAGGCCATTTTGTGTGTAACCCCACAGATTTCCTGTCTGCAATGACTGTAGCTGAAGACCAAGAGAGTTTTGTGCCCAGCACTGTAACTTATTACGGTTTATTTTGGGACCAAGTTGCTAGGTCACCATGCTTTGTCAACTGTGAGCTCCACACATACACTCACTTGCAAAAATGAAGTGTTAAACTAATAATTCAGTCATTTCAAAACACCTCAATCTTACAGCAGTACACATATTTAAGTGTACTGTGTGACAAATGCACTTCTTATCCTTCAGAAAGATAAACTCAGTGAGGTTTTCAGTTTAATTGGCATCAAGTTCTCTCAGCTTAAAACTTTTAATTATGGTGTTAAGCCAGGTTTTACTAGCAGAAGAATGTAACAGCATGACACGGTTTATGTTCTCATGTTTTACAAGTGCTGTCAAGTGACCTTGTCTCAGTATGTTTTTAAAACACTCCCTACGTACAACTTTCTAAATTAGTGATTAGTGACCTTAGGGATATGTTGTAGCTAGTAAGCACATTAGGGTAATTTATGGTACTAACTATAATACAATAATCTGTAAGTCAATTTATGGGTAGCTGTCTCACAAAGCAAGAGTTTTGCATGTTCCAAACTATTTTTCAACGAAGGCTTTACATTCTTCTTTAACATTGCCAAAGTCCCATTTCATAATAATAACCTTCCTAGTCTTCAATTATATACTGAAATTGACTTGCATGCTGTCATAGTGCAGACTCAGCATGCACAGGGAATCGGGAGTTTAGATTGTGAAACAGTTTTATCTTCTTCACACCCTTTCTTAAGAGCAACATTCATGAGTAAGACGTACACACCTTTTTTAGTAGCTATGGAATTAGTACATGAAAAGATTGTGATTAGCAGAGAGTGATTAAAAATAGCTGCTGTAGATACATTGTTCTAAAACAATGGAAAACTCTTAATTTGACAGCAGTGTATTTCCACACGATGAACAGCTAGGGCTGTTTTCTAAATACACGTTTCCTTTCTAAGAAATGGGAAGAATTATTCCTTTCAGAATGGAAATAGTCAAGATGATGTGCTTCAAGTAAATTTACTAGTTGCATTGTAAACTTCTGCTGTTTTACGGGCGTCCAGGAAGTTTTGAATTGTTAGTGTATTCACCATTGAAACTTTTAAACAGTAAATGGATTTTGAGAACCCCTGAATGCATTCTGTTTCTGTGTTTAATGTATAGATGTACAGTGACCCTATATATATGTACATAGATATATCCATAGAGTCATTAATGCTTTCTTCAGAAAATCGTCAACATTAGGCTTTTGTGGATCATATGCATATTTTGAGGTGATGTGAAAAGTAGTACCAAGTCATCAGATGTGTCAAAGCAGCATGTGAGGTTACCTTTCTGTTATCCCTGTTCGCCTGGGTCTGGAGAGTTGAGACTTCATGCTTTGCTAGCATGGGTTACATCGTTGTGGGGCAGCCTTGCTTTTCTTGTCCTTGAGATGTTTTTCTGTTCCTGCCCCTGATACCAGAGAGGAGCCCATCTGGGAGTCCAGAGTGACTTCCGTTGGACACAGAGCTACTGTGAGTCTCTTGGAGTGGAACAAAATGGATTTTGGAAGTGGTAAGACTCTGTCCTGTGTTATAGGTATTACTTACAGTAGGGGTCATAGCCTGGTCTCCATGAAAACTGAATGCAAACGATGCAGTTCTCTTCACTGCAACCCACAGTTAAAGAAAGTAAAGAGGAAATGACTGTTATTTGAAGGACTGTTTCTGTCTTTGTAACTACATATGCATACAGTGATCCTCAGGCCAGGTACTCCGTATATCAGCCAGTCCTTTAACCTACACCTGTCTCAAAGGTAAACAGTGATGTTTTCTTCCTGATAACTTATCCTTTTGATGAGGCAATGTCACCAACCTTTGTAAAGTTTACTTAAGAGAACAGTGACTGGGGATTTACTCCCTAATTGCTTTTAGCTCAAGTGAGTCCATCAGGTTTAATGACACTGCTTTGAATGAACACTGGTATAAAAGAGAGAAGAGATACAACAGACAGGGTCAAACTGACTGGGAAATAAAGGGCAATCACATTGCTTGTTTTCTGAACAACCTGCAAGATATGTTGGGTGGAACTTAATGTGAGCCAGTTGAAAACAAAACAAGGAGTAGTTTACTAAATAAACCCATTTTTGTTGTTTTTTTTTTTTTTAGGTACTGAAACAGTGCATGCTATAACAGAGTCACTGTGAGAAAAAGAAGGAATAGAGTAAAGCTGAAGATAGCAAATGAACAGTACCCCCTTTAACAGCAGTCAGTCACTTCCTGCAATCAAAGCCATGCTAGCATGTGGCCAGTTCAAATAAAAATTACTGGACCAGAGCCAAACACGAAGAAGTAATTGGTAATGTGTTTTTTCAGAACCTGCCCATCCATCAGATGTGTCACTCCTCCATAATACTTTATTGCCCCCTCTGAAGAAAGATCTTTAAAATTCATTTTGTGCACTTAAAAACAAAGTGTCCTTGTCCTGGTTTATAATGATTCTCTTCTAGTTTGGGCTTGTTTTGTGATTTAATTACATTCTCTGCTATCGTGCATTTTTGCACAGATAGTTGCTGGAAATTTCTGCTGTGCTTAAACAAAGAATCTTTTGTGCTGTATCAGCTTGCGTTTTCCTTGGATTGTGTTGTGCTGGTGTCTTTTCACTGACTTCAGCGCTTGAGTATTGTAGTCATAGATAGATTCACTGAGTAGACTGTAACAAACAGATTCATTGGCCCTTTCTCTGTGCTGCATCTTACTAACTATCTGTGGGAAATGCCCTTTACATTGTTAAGGCGTATGCACTGTTACAAACAATAAATTAACTTTAACTGGAGGAAGCTTTAAGACTCCTAGTACAGTAAGCTAGCAAAAAAGAGTTTATAAAAGCTTTATACCTACCAAATGTCATGGATATTTTTGCTAAAAGGTGCTATATCAACGCCAACTAAAATGTGCTTTTCTACACCAACGTTTTACTATTGGCTTTAGCAAACAGATATAAACAGTGATCTGTAATTTCTTAATATGAGATAGCAAGGGAGAGATAAATACTAGATTCATTTAATTGAAGTGATACTTTTTTTTCTATACGGTTAAAGAACAAGAACACAGTTGCAGAAAGATTATTACTCTGAACAGTGTTCACAGATCTGTTGTACCAGTTTTATAGGGGCTGTTAATGAAAACCCTCAAATTACATACCACAGTCTAGCTAAGAGGTCAAGTACTGTGGTGCCAATTAATTCAGAAAGAAGTGCTTTGGATTCTGATGTTTAGACTGCTTTTTCATATTATGAAGTGCCACAGCTCACAACTTGTGTACTGAAAAGAATGTAAGTACTCATGACAACACAGCAGTGACAGCATCTTGAGCAGGCAGAGATGAGGATAGACATGCAGTTTGGTAACAGAGAAGGGTCATACTTGAATAAAGAAAGACCCTCCCCTTTAAATGAGATGTGGATGGGGTCTGTGGGTGTGGGAGAGAAGAATTTGTACTCACACACTGTCTCCAACCCATTCTTTAGGGAATTTTTTAGCTATAAATTTACACTGGGTATGTTTCTAAATCAAAAAGAAGTGTTCCCCTCCCTGGAAACTAAAGACTCAAAAGAATAAAAAAGAATTTTACAGCTCTGACACCTAGGATTGATTAACTTAAATGCAATAACCTGAGCCCAAAGTCTGATTTGTCAGACAGAGTGTCTAGATCTTTAAATCATATATCAAATCAAAATACAGAGCAAGTGAATGGATATTAAAACTGTTTTACCAACTCCACCACTCACTGCCTGGCTTTGGACAATTTATTTTCACTTTTTCTAGAGAACCGTGGTAGAGAAATGTGCTGCAATTAATGTTGCACAAGGTTGTGGAATCTGTAAATTATTTATTTCAGGAAGAGGATTCAAGTTTAGTGTATGCAAATCCAGGAAACCCTGCAAAAACATGCAATTCATGTTCCCTGTGGCTTTTACAGAATTGCAGGGGTTTCCCTGACATCAACACTTGTTTTAATCTCACAAAAGCTACAAATCTGGCAGTGTCTGAAAAGCAGCCCGAGAAATGCTGATCTAATAGTTGCAACTAAGTCAAGATAATGCTTTAAGCATTTGCTTACTTCACTTCCATGATTTGTGCTTTTAATTCAGTGGACTTAGTCACTAGATTAAAATGAAGCTCATGCTTAAATGCCTTGCTGGACTTTTACCAGATTATTAGGTTTATGATTTAGGTATCTTTCTTAACCTTGCTGAGATCAGATCTCCTGGTTTAAAATGGTCTATCTAAAAGTAGTGGGAGACTTAGATTTCTATGAAGGTCAGTTTGGGGCAAGAGATCTCTCAGTTTTCACAGGTACTTTTAATTATCTAAACATTGACAATTTTCTGTTCAGTAATATAAACTTTCAAATTGCTACTGTGTCTGAATCATACTCTTGTAGCACATATTTAGTTATTTCTTTCAAAGCAAGGCTAAAACCTATAGTGCTCTATTACGTAGAAATATCTGCTGCATCTTTGACTTACTCAAATTAATTGCAAGGAGTCTCAAATTAATTGCAAGGAGCCTATTGTATTCAGTAAGCATTACTGAACAGTATAGATGGCCTATAGCATCAGGCTCGTAATCGCTGTTTTAAAGCTGAAATATAAGGCTTTTACATTAAAGTAGGTATTTGGGGGTTTATCTCCATAAAAACAAATCTCTGCATAGTTGTAACATTCCAAGGTGTAATGTGAAACAATAGAAGGCAATAAGTAGCAAGAAGTGTTTGGGGTTTTTTAGGTAAAAACAGGCCTCTGGTGTTTTACCCAGCACCATTCCAAGCAGCGGTTTGAAATTTACTGTCACAGGTCAATATTCAAAAGGTGAGTGATTCGTCTGCACTGTGGGTTGCTTTGATTTGTATTGAGTAGGCAGAAGTGTAGACCTCTGAATGTCTATGATACAGGAGTATTTGTACAGGAAAGGTGCTGCTGCTTTTAATTATCACATTAAAATATCAATCACTCAGTATGCTGTAGGCAATTTCTATTTCTGATTAGCTTCTGGGAATACACTATTTACATTTGATATGACAACTTAGTTTTTAAGAAATGTGCAGTATGGCCACAATGAATAAAAATTTGTTTCAGCCTTTTGGGATAAAGGGTCTTATTATTATACTAAACAATGGAATATCAGAGTTTTGTTTTGTTTTTTTCACCAATAGTAGTCTCATTTGAATGTTTTCCTTTATTATATCATTTCATGTTTACTTAAAAAAATATTTTCTGCTCCCTGAATTCCATCATGCACTCAGTAAAGATTGAGCATCAGAAAAAAATGTACTCAAATGACAGAGTAAAATTCAGGAACAGCTGTTCTGGTTTTGCATTGGTGGATATGCATGTTGCTGAACATTAGTGGCACACATTTTATACATACATGTCCTGGTTTTGAATAAAAGAAGGTACCTTATTCAGATGACCATAAAAGAAAACGTATAACTGACTGTCAAGAGTTTGTCAAAGTATAGCATTCAAAGATACTACTGCTGTGTATTGTAATATTAAAATCTTGGATATTTCACCTGAAGAGAAGTACAACTTTGGAGAACCATAAATCTTTTTACCAGCAAAACTGCCTGAGAAGTTACCTATGAGTAAACTGGAGTTAGGGCATTTTCTTAATAGTAAATCTGATAAAATCCAAATAGTTTACGTATGACTTAAGATTTGCCTGACTGGAAAATGACATTGCTCATTAATGAATAGCAAATCTACATAACAGCTTAGGACAGGAACTGAAGAATGCTCTACCTATACGAAATTACAGAGAGAATTTAGGGAGCGAAAATGCAATTATTAGAACTGGAAGATGGCCAAGATCCTTGGGTTTACTTCCGTGTTCTTATTAGAAGCTATATATTATATCCCATTTATTACTGTAATTTGCTGTACAGTTGATGTGGGGGTTTTTTTGATTGGGTTTTTTGTTCCGTTTTTTTTTCTCTGAAATGTGTTGGGGTTTTTTCCCCCCTTTTTGGTTAAAGAAAATGGTAATTTCAGTGGCTGGACTTGAAAGTTTAAACACATACAGGTATGCTTGGTCTTCAGCATTTAAGCAACCTGTATTGAAACACTGGTGCTAGTTTAAAAACAGTATCACTAAGAAGTTACCAGAGCTCTACCAGAGAGACCGAAATGAGTAGGTATGGTCAAGACCTACATGGTTCTATATTGCCCGTAAAAACATAGCTTGAAGTCCTTATCCTGTCAGGTCTTCAATAAAATTCTCACTGACCTTGGTGAAGGGAGGACTTCAGCATGACATTGTCAGTGCTTACAGTTTTAGCACCAATTTTGCAGTACTTGGCATTTTTATTATACTTTCAGCTCTGAGTCTTGTTTGTCATGAAACTCCCAACTTCATTTTTAGAAAGCCTGTGCCAGGGTCAAATCTACTAAAGATCAACAAAACGATTTGATGCCCTGTGAAGACTTGTTTGTGGATCCTGATTTTAGACAGCCACACCTTGTATCTTGCTCCCTTATTAGTCAACAAGTCCACACTTGTAATGAGAGGAACTGGCACAGCTAAAGCAAGGAGGAGCCTTAGGTCCTCAGGTTGCTCTGGCCGTGGTATACACACTCTCAGTTGCTCATAGTTTTTTTCCCAGATGCACCAAACAGTACCCCTGTAATGGCAGATCTAGACAAGCTGACATGCACTCTCCACCTAAACTTGAAAGTTTCTAAAGTAACTGGAGCTCTAAATTACCAGAAAAAACAATATTCAGGACATTTGGGCCATTTCCCACTAGCTTATTTTAGGCTGCTTTGTCATATTAGCTGTTGTGAACATCTTTATGACCAAAACATCCCTACTGTAGGCACAGAAACCGCCACCTTGCCAAGCCAGAGCTAGACATATAAGAGAACGCAACACAAATCCAGCTCTGATAGTACTTTGGAAGAGTTGTGAACTGTGCTGAGTACAGCTAAAAGTAAGGAGACTCATGTTCCCTTCCTCTAACCTTCTTCACTTACTGGAGACTAGGGAATGGATCCAGAGCTGTGGATCTGCTAAAGTGTCTGCAATTTTTTTTTTTACAGATTAAGCTTTGATTTTCTAGTTGCAGAGAAGAAGTTTGCATGTAGCCTCTTAAGGACACAGCTCACAGGGCATCTGAAAAGAACCTAAATTATGCATTTAAACAAAGGCCAAAAAAATATCCTGATTATTTTTAACTCAAGCAGACAACCTTTTGGCTCAAGTCATGATTTTTCAGAGCTTAGCATGCAAAATGTGGAAGTTACCTCAATGAGACTGTTCCTTCTTCCTGAGCAGGAGGTAGAGGTGTTCCAGGGCAAATTGGCTGTAATGAGTATCACCACTAGTAAACATCCCTAAAAAGTTTTCCAGTCTGGTGAGAGTTGACGGGATCAGGAAAAAGTTGGTACAGTATGTCTGCTGGCTGTATGTTTATTGTATCAAAGTATCTTGGGCATTTGTGAAGCTTTTACATCATTAACTGCAAGTCCTTTAAAAAATGAAAGCTCCTTTCATCTTGATGTACTTTTGTGTAGCCCAGCCCTATAGCAGAACACAGGTCTATATAATAATGTGTACCACTAGCCACTAACGAAAGCTCAGAATATGTATGTTACAGGCTCAGTTCACTAGGACAAAATTAGTTGCTTACATTCAATCCAGTTATCTGTGTATATATTTTTTCTGCACTAATCACTAGAGCACTGAGTGTTTCGCTGATAGCTGACAGTATCTCCTTGGAGTGCAATCAGATTTCTACCACTGATAGGCACATCTGAAAGGTCCTGAAGTTTTTAGCTTTCCCACAGTAAATAGTTAACTTTTAATTGGTACACATCTTAGCCACAAGAACACTCAAGGTTTCTTATTTAAAGAACAGACAAAAATGAAGGACTGAAAACTAAAGAAAAATACAAGCACAGATTTCTTTATACCTTATTTGAGTGAATGTGTGTGGTTCTTTGATCATATCAAAAGAAAACTGTTGCTGACGTGCTGAAAAATAAAACAACATAACATATGGCTGAAAGCATATCAGCATAGTACTTCTGGTTTTACACCAATTTCTACTGAATTTTCCTGAAGCACATTTGCTATTATTTTACAAAATGTATTGAACTGTTCATATTTTTGCTATTTGCTGTTGTGACAGTTTTGAAAAGAGCTAATTCTTTTAAGTAGTCTACTGTCATCATACAATTTTTTAAAATTCTTTGACACTGAATTGCTTGCTAGGCTAATTGCAAATCAACAGTTGAAAAACGTAGCTTACAAGTTTTAAACAAGGTGCATGTCCTATATCATACTCCCAGGAGTGGCTGACTGCGAAAGTACAAGATAAATTCTTTTCTATGCAATCTCTGAAAAAGTTTTATGTGAAAAACACCATATGATGAGCTGGGGTGTTTCACACTCTGATGCTGGAGGTATGAACTCCTATGGAAGTGATAAGTAGACTCTTCTCAGTCACTGTGGTTAAGGACATCTTCACCTGTTCAACTTGAAAGACATAGTGGGAATCTCCAGATTCTGTGTATGACAGTCTGGTATCTGACTCTGTTAAAGGCTGTAGGTATTTTTTTCATTTTTATATTATTCGCCCTTGTTCAAAGACCTTAGTAAGTAATAATGTGCAGGGTGAAGATCACCGATATACTATATTAACAGGCATTTTCTAGAATCTGTTACCACACTAGCAGAATTGCAAAGACTTGTAGCTTTCAACAACAGGAGGAAATTTAGATGATGAGTTCCTTTGGTTTTACTGTTAACTTTAAATAAACTTATGTAGTATAAGTATTTTATACACTTAAGTGCTGATCTAAATAAATTGTACATAATTATCCACATTTAAATTCTTATTAGCAGTGACATTTATTATGGTGGATTATCTTCCAGTAGAAGTATTCTTACGGATTTCAGTCTTGAAGTTAGGAATCAATCTAAGTTTTTAACAAGTAAATCCATTTTTTTTCCTCAAAGGATTTTAAAACATGGGCAAGTAGGGCTGTTGCTATTTGCATAGCAGGGAGCCAGCAGTAGCCGAACAGAATGACCTGCTTGTGGCAACACAGGGAGCTAATGGTATAGCCTGGAAAAGAAATGGAGCATCACAAAGGTCTGTATCCTGCCCTGTGGACTCTGCTGCTTTTCATTGTTATATTTTCCATCTACGCAAACTATTTTTTATTTTGATTGTTGGATTAAGTAGTAGTCAGGAACTGTTAAAGAAACAAGGAGATTAAAAAGAAGGAGAGTTTAAATTTTGCAGTGGTTCTGCTCAAAGGCTGTATGTGAAAGAAATACATCTGTTTCACACTCTGCATTTTAAAAAGCCACTATACAATGACAGCTTGTACCTTTGTGCAATGCAAGAAAACTAATAATTGAAAACCTCTGAAGGGCTCATGTCATGTTTTTAATGTATTCCTGTTCAGTGTTCTGAGTAGAAGTTTTGTTGTTGCTATGGGTAGGGGATAGATTGAGCTGATTACATACTGTGTTATAAATAAGTGTATTTTGTTTCCTGAGAATGATTCTTCCTTCAGTAATAGGAAAAATAAACAAAGGACGAAGGGTACATTTAAGGTTGCTGTCAAGACTTAGCTGTTCTAGACTTTCAGATTTCTGTTCTCAGCTACCACATTCTAACTATAAAATGTTTTCCTTTTAGTTTTAAATCCAATTTCTAAATCATTTAAGAAGAGACTTCTCCAAGTTATCCTGCAGCTACACAATTGCTGGATAAGCCTTTTATCTGCCTGAACTGCAAGGAAAAGTGGGAAAAATGTGGCTTGAATCTGCGTTTGCACTTCTGTGACTTTGTGACTGGCAGGAGCCCGATTGGATTTGGCATGAATTAGAGCCATCTAAAACTGTTCTGTTGTTGCTGACTACCTGAGACTCTGTGGGATAACTCATAACTGAAGGTCAAGTATAGTGGGCCACGCTCGGGAAAGGTGCTTTAACAAATGGGGAATCCTCAGCAAGCCAGCTAGATTAGTTTTCCAGATGGTTTCTACCAGTTGAACAGAGGCAAAAAATGTCACAGTCCAGATGTGACAGCAGCATTTCCAGAAACATACAGTTCTGCTTGGAAATAAACTTGCTTGGGGAACAGATAGTTGCAGTGACTCTCTTGAGTTCAGTGAAAGGTGCAAGCCATGGGCAAATGAATCTATTTAATGCCTTTAACCTGTTGGAAGTTCACATGGCTGCAGCTAAGCTGCCATTGAGATCAGAGTTAATTTAAATCTAGCTTAACCACATTGACACAAATTGCAGTCACATCTTGTACTGTGTAGACTCAGCACTAGTCATGCAATATCCAGCTGTTGGGTTTTTTTTCTTTTTCATGAGACCCCTCTTGTCTTTTCAGTTGAAATGTGCAATTGATCTTGTTATCTATTCTGCCGCTAAGAGACACATCACAATTCACATAGTGGCTGGGAATGCCCACGTCAATTCGTGTGACAGCCTTACAATTAAATCTTTGCTTCAGTCATCACTAATTATCAGCAGAATTTCTTGGTGCATTTTATTTAGAATTTTTAGCCTTGCTTTATATGTAAACAGCATCTTCATGTTGCCAGTAATTATACTGAGTAAAAGAATGTGGAACGTTTATAGCCAAGTTATCTCTGTGGGTTTCTAAAGGTGCACAGCACTTCAGAAAAAAAAAAAAAAACCCAAACAAAAAAAAATCCCCAAACAAACAACAAAACACACACACACACACACACACACAAAAAAACAACTCAAAACCCCCAAAACCCCAACCAAATAAAACAAACAGAAATAACCAGGAGGGATGATACTATTAATCTTTAATTTGTCCACTGAAATGCAGCCACATATAGCACAAGACAAAATGTGATAATTACTAGACTGCACAGAGTTGAACTACATAGAAATCCAGGAGCAGAAAGGAAGCAAACAGCATCAGGCAAACCACATGGGGAAGTTTAGGTAGACCTCGATACCCAAGCTGCAATTTAGCCATGACACAGACATTTACAAACATCTCCTTGGAAAGTACCATAATGTCTTTAGTGACCGCAAATATATATATTTTCTCTCAGCTCAAAGGCAGTTCACCGAAAGCAACTGTTAAGATGTTAAACAAAGGAACTGTTTACATGACCAGCTGTGCCATTTCCTGCAGCATTTCAGTTTCTATTGATGTTTATCAAGATGAAAAATGGTGGTTACATTATTTCATTATAAAGAGGTAAACTTCTGTATATGACCTCATATTACGTGTTCCTGGAAGAAGAGAAAGATACACCACTTACTCTCTGCTGTGTATTTGTTACATATATTCTCACATATACTACAGCAATGCACAACACATCCAGTTTGGGCATAAAAGATAAAGATTGTGTAATATTCACAGACAGCATGAAACTAATGCTCATTTTTTCAATCATTTAGGCATTTCCTTCACAGTATTTTCCTCAGTGGATCTTACATGGCATTAATATGGTGTGTTCTCTGCCTCTGTCTTTTCCTCTCTTTCAGACTTGTATTTTCTTGCTTGCACTGCCAAAATTGCCTAGTTCTAATGCAGGATCATACTTTGCTTCCTCACTTGCCCGTTTGTCCACTTTAGGCTAATGTTAGTAAACATTCCTTAAAGACAATCACTTTTAATCTCGTCAGAGATGCCTGTGTTGTGAGGGTGAAAATTAGTTATTAGCTTAGCTTTTCATCCATGCATAATAGGATGTTAAAATCAGAGACGTTTGCTTGGGGCCATGAGAAGCATCCCACTCTGAGCTTACAAGTTCTGAATTTATAAAATGCAGTGCTTTTAAAATAAACAAGCAGAAGGCAAATGCCAGTGTAAAATGAGAAAAATTCTCTTTTGTGTATATTACCTTTTGTGTAAGGAGTTTAAAGCATCTTCTTGACTGCAGTAAAAGAAGAAAAATGTGCTGAATCTTTGCTGATTCTTATCCCTCCTCCCACCTTTGTTGTAATAGCTGATCAACACAAAGAAAATATGCCATGCTCTTCTTACATGAAGATGGTTTTCATCAGCTTGGTCACTGCAGCATTAAGCATCTTAAGTGCTCATGCTGTAATCTATTAAATCCAGGGAACAAATAATACCAAGACAAAGTCAGCCTGAAAAAAATCCAAATGAAACTCATCTCTCACAAAATAGTGGCAAAGCCTCTCTTGGCACCTGTATTGCAAGGTAAAGGTGATGTCATTTAGAGAACATACAACCTAAGGGGTCCTCTTTTCTTTCTGCACTGGAGCATCTATGGCAGGACAGGGAGCCAGGATCTGCAAATACCCACAGAGAAGTTACAACTTCCCATTTTTCTTCACTCTTAATCCACTTTACTTATATCAGCCAGAGGAAAGGATATAGAGTAGGTGATAGTTCCCTTGGGGATATCTACATAAGAATCATGGTAATTGGCAATGAAAGCAATCAGTGAGTTCAGACACTTTCAGAGAGACCTCTGAATGTCTCAGAGCTCTCCTTTGTCATTCCCTGTACATGCATAATAAAAATGGCTACTGAAGAAACACAGGTAGGCATCCTGGCTCTAAATGCATGTATAATATAAAATGCAGAGTTGTACAGCAGTCTGCTGGATGACAGGCTTGAGTATTTGGATTGCCTACCAAGTGTTGATGAAAAGCCACACAGATTCTTAAATCAGAAACTCCAATTCTTCCTCTGTTCCTGTGTTCATTTTCTTTACCAGCAGGGGATGACTTATACTTTCAAAACTGATTAACATTTTAAAACTGTGGGAGCACTTTATGTGGCATTTCAAATAATTTTAACCCTTTAGCTCTTCACTGGAGTGTCTCCTTGGCATTTTTTTTTTTTTTCCTCTTTGGAATACAGGGTGTGTCAGTACATCAGCGCTTCCAGAAAGTAAGCATTTTGCACTACACATAAGGCAGTGGAGACATCAGTTACATTAACTGAATTTTGGCAGTACAGACAGGTGGAGGTTTACCAGCTTTCACCTCAGTGTCTAACTTACCCAAATGGGTGAAAGAAACAGCTTTGCCCTAAGGCTTTGAAAAACACAACAGTTTCCTTAATCCTTTTCACGTCCTGTTTGTCCCCAAAATAATGTCTCTGATATGGCTGCTTAAAGTCAACACGACTTATCCTTTTCAGCAAGTTTTCTCCTCAGTCAATTTTTTTTTGTTATGCTCTCTGTCACATGCTTGAACACATTGATGTACAGGCAAAGCAGGGACCCGCTGGTACCCAAAAATCCATCTTCCAACTGTGCTTAGAGCACAGTTGTGCTCTAAGGCAGTCAAAGCCCATTCTTCTAAAGCATGGCTTTATTCAATTAAAAATAAATACAGTACCTGAAGCCATTTTTCTGTTTCCATAGACAAATGTATAGCTGCAGTGTACGTATGGTCATTTGCAACTGAAGAAAACTTAAAGTGATGTCTACAGGCTTTTCTTTAGTTCACTCACGAGTGCTGCCACCTGTGAATTAAAAAGGTCAGCATCTGTTCAAGTCCACTAATTGGGTTGATAACATCGCTAAAGATACATGGAAAGAATCCAGTTCCAATGCTGCTTGAGTAAGGACAGTCCCTGTTGACCTTGGTGGGGCTTGTGTTGCAGGACACACTTTGTCTCATGACTCCAAGTATGTAAATATTAGTTTATTTTGCTTCTTACTGTTTTTCAGCAAACAGGAATCCAGTAACAGGAGAGTTATCCTACTCCCTTATAGTTAAGAATGCAGGAACAAAACTACATTTCCATTTTTCTACACGTTGTGATAAAAAGATGGACACAGGTCTTCTCTAGCTTATCGGTTTTAGGAACTAAGAAAAGTTGTGCATGTTCCAATAGTCAAGGACAGGAAAGAAGAAAATACAAGAAAGGCATATTACATGTGCCTCTGAAGATGAAGTATACATTTCTCAGCCTACATGACTTTTAACCTTTCCATCTTTCACTTTCCAAGTCCACATTAGCTGCACTTCACTCCCCAGTGCCCAGATTCTCCCTAGTATTCCTTGCTGTTAGCCCTGCCCCTGCATTCAGGGATGTGGATATTGGGTTTAGTGTGTATTTCTGTAGCTCATCTGTTAATGACCTTCTACCATTCTTCAGCATATGCTAACTAATAGATACGGTAAACAATTTCTTTACAATAATGCTAATAGAACAACATAAAATGTAAGATGCAAAACACTGGGAAGAGCCAACCAGGGATGTACTCACTGCTATCAAAATTCACATAGACTTTCTGAAAAGGTAACTATTTTGACAATTAGTCTTTAAAAGAAAATTTTTGCTATGCTCTTTTTCCTGTAAGAATGTGCAGCACACGGTATTTTCAATCAGTTTATCTTCATTTCATTAAGCAGGGTCAGGTAGGAATGCAAGGAAGCAGAAAATTGTGCTTGTAGCATTGGAAAATCCAGTGCCTTAAGAGATCTTCCAAAATATTACAATCTTAAGCATTTCTCAAAAGACTAACCATTTGTTATTTTTTCACATAACTAGTATTCTGAAGTATTAGTAGCTTTATGAAAATCAGTAGCTTTTTTTGACATTTGATTAACAGGTGTGAGCAGCACATTTTCAGGTTTGGAGGCAGGTAATTTACAGTTTATTGCAGAGGAAATGGAACAAGAAGAAAGAAAGTAGGAATTTCTACATTTCTTCCTCCTTTCTTTTAAAAGCTTCATGTTACTATTCAGGAACAAGTTCCTTGTTCTAATGTTCTTCCACTAGTCATATTTTAGTTAATTATCCTGGTTGTTCATTGTAAATAAAAAGTAAGAAATCTGATAGTTTCCTTTCATCATGGTTCTATTCTTTCCTGCAATGAAACTGACACACAAGAGTTTTTTCCTTTCCTTCAGAGGTGAAAAGCATTCCTCATTAGGAAGAGTTGTTCATCCTATCATAGAAGCTTGAGGGTTACAAATTCTTTCAAGCAGTATCCTTGCTCTCCAGGTATGAATTGTTTAATTCCCAAGCACTCTCAGTATTCTGAGTGTTCGTGTATACAGAATACAGTCATTGAAAGCTCAAAGCAAACCATATGTATGAGTAAAAAACTGTATTAAAGCTTAAAGTCTAATGAGGACGTAGTGCAAATAATCCTCATAATCATTGCCCTGCCAACATCCTCAGGGGAGTTAGACAAAGCAGGGGGGTGCCAGTATTTTCCCTTCATCCCTGCATATAATAGTCAAGAAGAGCAATTCAAAGCCTCAAAAATTTCTTGCTGCACTGTTCTGATAATTGTATTTAAAGAAGTTATGAACCCGTATTCCTTTTCATACTCGTTCATATTTTGAAAGTTTGTTCTAAAGTACTTTTCAAATTAAACACATTTCCTGGGGACATACATATAAATTATTTTGTAAGTCTACAAAAGCCAACAGTACAAATATTGCAGACATTTAATAAATACAGGGCTGAAATCACAGAATCATAGAATAGTTAGGAAATGATATACAAAAATTACTTGTCAAATAAGATCTTGAAACAAGGGAAGACTTACACTCTTGTTCAGAAAAAAATCTCATAAAGTTTGCATATATCCTTTTTTTTTTTTTTCTTGGGAAGTTTTAAAGTTCCCCATACACATGCACTTGCTTGGAGCCTTATGAAACTGAAATGTCAAGTGAGAGTTGCTTTATATCATGTTCTGTCAATCAAAGTAAGCAAGGCTTTATGCATCTGTTGCTAGTATATTGGCACTTTTTGAAGAGTGTTTCGGAGGGAGAGAGAATAAATAAAGATCCTTCAGGCACTTTCTCATTTATGGATGAGGAATCAAAGCAGTCTGAAACTTCATTTTCAGCCTGATACCCTGAAGATTGTTGGCTGATAATTCTGGATGGAACAGCTTATCTGGGAGGATTAGGGAGAACACAGGCTTCCTATTACTGCTGGCTTCAGCCTATTCAGCTGGGCAGACTCTGTCACACATTATCTGTGCCTTTACATATGTCACTAATCTTATCTATATCTTTTCAGCTCCTTCTGTTAGAGCTGTGGTTTCCTGTACCTAAACCTTCCATTTCTTCATTACACCAGCTCTATAGGCATTAGCCTTCTCTAACAGCCTTTTTGCACCATGTCATTCAGTAATGGCTAGTAATGCAAAGGTATGAGAAGGTAATAGTAGTGCTTTATCTCAGATCTTACAGGCTTCACATCAATATATTAAATGCATACATCCCTTCCCCCCCATCATATTCCATTCTCCCCTCACCATTTTTGACCAAATCCGCCTAAGAAAATAAAATCACCTTAACAACAGAGAACCTCTGCAATCATTTAAAATAATGGAAGCAGGTGATTTGGGGATAGGTATACGTGCTGGAAGGGTCAAAGTAGTTTGCAACCAGCAGAACAAAAACATCAGCACCAGAACTAATCCAGAGCTTCTGCCATTCTCTGCTGGACTGCTAATTGGTGTTACAACTTCAGTGGTGTTGGTCACTAGGACGAAGCAGCTCGGAAGAAAGAAAGATAGACCTTCTAAGACCCCCTGCCCTTTTTAAGTTTTAGAGGGAAGCTTGCTCCCCACACCTGCTCCCAAATACTTCTCTAGCTGCAGCTGGCTCCCTGCCTGCTGAGCTAAACTCCATCCTTTCTCGCCTATTCTGCCTTTGACTTTCAGTCTTCTTTCCACACTGCCACTCTGTGTCCTCTTTCTTTCCTAATTAATTTTCTGCTGTTTCTTCACCTCCCTCAGCCATTGTCAACTTACTTCATTCCTGTTACTGTAATAAAAATGAAAATAAATGAAAATTTTAAAAGTGAAGGAAATTGAATCAATGAGATACCACTTTTCCCATTCATTTTCTCTCTAATGATGTTTTTGATTGTAAGGTCTTCTGGGCAGGGGCTGCTCTTCTTGTGTGTTTTTGTTGTGCCTGATACAGTACACATCAGAAAAAAAAAAATCACTCAGTCATTATTTTGATGGCTTTTTTGGGTACCACCAGACTGCAAACTAGGTAAGCACATGTCATTAATTTCTGACTAATAACTCACTCAACAGTACTATCTGGCACTTTATTTGTAATTAGAAATTCAGCCAGTTTTAGATATGATTAGTTTAAAATGCATGTAAGTACAATTTAAGTAATTTTAAAGCAGGGAAATTTTCCTTCCTGTTTTTACTGCCTTCATGTTTTGTTTTACTTTAAATTGCCGAGTTATTAGGGATCTGTATCTTGTCTGTTCTCTCAAGGTTGAAACAATAAGCTTTATCTACACCTGACAAACATAATTTCTCTTCTCCATAAATGAATGCCTTGAATGTCATGGTTTCCCCACCTTGCAACCACAAGCTCTGTCAGGGCCATGTCATTTAACACAGACCCATTTTTTATTCTGTGACAGGCTGAAGCAACAAGAAGTGTAACCTATATCCCAAAGCTATACAAATGCTGCTGAATTATATAGGGAAGACAGTCACAAAGAGTTGTGTTTGCTTCAGCAGCAGTGGCAACTGCAGGAAATAATGTGTTGCAGCAATGGATGATTTTCTTGACTACTTGCAGGCTTTCAGAGATTTGGAAAAGCTTCTTACTGCGGACCCTGGGAGAACTGCTGTGTTTTGCTGTGCACAGGACAGTCATATTCACTCAAGGACACAAGGAAGAACTTAATTTCATACGCTCCCAGGGAAATTGTTTTTACTGTTCAATTCCAGTTGATCTGTTTTTCTGGAGGCTCTTGTACATGGACATTTTCAACAAGCCCTGAGGTAAACTGAACACTTAGTATAGAATTCATTTTGCCCATGATGTTTGGTCAGCTGTGCACATTACCATCTGAAAAGTACAGACCTAAAGAGGGTAAGGCTAATTCTCAGCACTAAAGCAGAATCCAGTATTTCATCAGGTGTACCTGAACCCCTTTATGATGCATACAATATGAAGAGATATATAAAGAATCTCTTATCTACTTAATTTACAATCAGCCATTGTCTGAATATGTGTCATTCATGAAAGGATAACACGTGGCATGTGGACTCATCATTAGCCCAAGGTAACAGAGGTTATGACTTCCAATTCTGTTCTCAGCCCTGCTACAGAGTTACTACATGACCTTGCACAGATCACTTAACCTTTATGTGACTAATTTTATCCATCTATAAAATGGGGATAATAAAATTTTTAGCTACACACAGCAGGATGATGAGAATTAATTAATGCTGTAAAACTCCCTGAGAAAGAAAGCTTAATATAAACGGCCTAATTCCAGTACTATTCACTCTCTGGCCTGTTTGGAGTGGCTGCTTCTAGCCAAGCAAAATTAGTGTAAAAAGCTAACATCTGGTTTTGTTAGCATTGTTCAGATTCACTGCACTTAGATATAAAGCTCACACAAAACACTCTAGAGAATCAACCCAAGAGAAATCTCAAGTGATTAATTATTAATATTAGTTGCATATCGACATAGACTATAATAAAAAATGCTTCAGCATTCAGAATTTCATAGCAGGGGGCTCCGAGTCAGCATATGCGAAAATAGACATCTGATTGAATAGCGCCTGTGTCACTGAAGCTCCAAGTACCAATCGGGTGGCCGTATGCCCACCTGCATTTAAAAGAAAGAGTGTGTATTACTCAGAGAATCACAGAATCATAGAACGGTTGGGGTTGGAAAGGACCATAAGATCATCTAGTTCCAACCCCCCTGCCATGGGCAGGGACACCTCACACTAAACCAGGTTACTTAGGCCCCTGTCCAACCTGGCCTTGAACACTGCCATGTATAGTGGGGCATGCATAATTTCTTTGGGCAACCCATTCCAATGCCTCACCAATCTAACAGTAAAGAACTTCCTCCTTATATCAAACCTGAACTTCCCCTGTTTAAGTTTTAACCCGTTACCCCTTGTCCCATCACTACAGTCCCTGATGAAGAGTCCCTCCCCAGCATTCCTACAGGCCCCCTTCAGACACTGGAAGGCTGCTATGAGGTCTCCACGCAGCCTTCTCTTCTCCAGGATGAACAGCCCCAACTTTCTCAGCTGATCTTCATATGGGAGGTGCTCCAGTCCCCTGATCATCCTTATGGCCCTCCTCTGGAATTGTTCCAACAGTTCCATGTCCTTTTTATGTTGAGGACACCAGAACTGCACACAATACTCCCAAGTGAGGTCTCATGAGAGCAGAGTAGAGGGGCAGGATCACCTCCTTCGACCTGCTGGTCACACTCCTTTTGATGCAGCACAGGATACAGTTGGCTTTCTGGGATGCGAGCACACACTGAAGCCGGCTCATGTTCATTTTTTCATCGACCAGCACTCCCAAGTCCTTCTCCGCAGGGCTGCTCTGAATCTCTTCTCTGCCAAGCCTGTAGCTGTGCCTGGGATTGCTCCGACCCAGGTGTAGGACCTTGCACTTGGCATGGTTAAACTTCATTAGGCTGGCATCAGCCCATCTCACAAGCGTGTCAAGGTCCCTCTGGATGTCATTCCTTCCCTCCAGCGTATCAACCGAACCACACTGCTTGGTGTCATCGGCAAACTTGCTGAGGGCGCACTCAATCCCACTGTCCATGTCAGCGACAAAGATGTTAAACAAGACTGGTCCCAACACTGATCCCTGAGAGACACCACTCGTAACTGGTCTCCAGTTGGACATTGAGCCATTGACCACAACTCTTTGCATGCGGCCATCCAGCCATTTCTTTATCCACCAAGTGGTCTACCTATCAAATTGATGTCTCTCCAATTTAGAGACAAGGATGTCGTGCGGGACAGTGTCGAATGCTCTGCACAAGTCCAGGTAAATGGTGTCAGCTCCTGTACCTCAGTCCATCAGTTCTGTAGCCCCATCATAGAAGGCCACCAAATTGGTCAGGCAGGATTTCCCCTTAGTGAAGCCATGCTGGCTGTCACCAAGCACCTTGTTGTTTTTCAGTACAGTTGGTTTCTGGGCTATGAGCACACACTGAAGCCAGCTCAAGTTCAGTTTCTCATTGACCAACACCTCCAAGTTATTCTCCTCAGGGCTGCTTTGGATCATTTCTTTATCCAGTCTGTAGTTGTGCCTAGTGGAGGTATAGACCCAGGTGTAGGACCTTGCACTTTGCTTTATTGAACTTCATGAGGTTTTCGTTGGCCACCTCTCAAGCATGATCCTTCAAATTCTATTTATTAAAATTTGACCTTCACTTCTTTTGGATTGTGGAACAATTTTCTCAAATAAAAGCAATATAATTTTTATTATTTCATTCCAGGTTGAATGGGGCTTTGAGTAGCCTGGTGTGGGGAAAGGTGTCCCAGCCAATGGCAAAGGGTTTGGAACTAGATCATCTGTAAGGTCCTTTCCAACCCAAATCATTCTATGGTTCTGTGATTCATTATAAAACCTAAGTTGGAAATGTAGTATCATGTCACTTATTTACAGAGTGCAATATTATGGGATATGACTAGTTAATATCTATGTCCAGTAGTTGGAATGAGGAGGGAAAGGTAGACTGAAGATGACTGTGCTCTCTTCCCTTTGCTACTGGCGTGCTGTTTTAGACTGAGCAGCCTAAATTTACCCAATTTTCACTCCCATACGTTGAGACATAAAGAAATCCCTACTTGGTATAGAACAGCACTATGGTTTAAACCCAGACAGACACTAAGTACAAAACAGCCACTCTCTCAGCCCCCCTCTTACTCTCCCCGTGCAGGTTGGGGAGGAGAATAGAAAGAATGTAAAACCCATGGGTTAAGATAAAAACAGTATAATAATTGAAATAAACCAAAATATAGTGATAATAGAAATAATTTCAACAATAACAATACTAATAATAGGGAAGAACAAAAAAAAAAAAGAGAAACAAAAATTCAGAAAACACAAGTGATGCACAATACAGTTGGTCACCACTCGTTGACTGATGCCCAGCCTGACACAAGCAGCAGTCAGTCACCTCCCCCAGTTTAATATCCTGGGCATGACGTTCTATGGTATGCAATACCCTTTGGCTAGTTTGGGTCAGGTGTCCTGTCTCTGCTTCCTCCCGGCTTCCTGTGCCTCTCCTCACTGGCAGAGTATGAGAGAGTGAAAAGTCCTTGATCAGGGTAGGCATTACTTGGCAACAAGTAAAACATCTGTGTGTTATTGTCACTGTTCTCAGACTAAAGCCAAAACAGAAGCACTGAACCAGCTATTAGGAGGAAAGCTAACTATGTTCGTGCTGAAACCAGGGCAAACAACCAGCCTTCACAGCTTTCAGTATCCTAATCTGTTGTTTTACCTAAAGTATGTGTAGATTTATGCTCAAAATTTCATTTCTTTCCATTTCTAAGGCTGTTTTCAAGTTACTGTGCTTATTGCAAACTCCATAAAATTAACCATATATTCACACTCAAACCAGAAGATCAGACTGAAGGCATAAAAACACCAAGAAAGCAGAAAGCACCAGGCTTGTTTGTAGATATCAGTAAAACAGTTGTCTTACCCTAGACTAGCAGCAAACCAACAGATAAATGGTACAAGATCACATGGGGTGTAACTTGATGTACTCCATGTCAGGCCCTAACTCAAGTGCCCTTTCAAATTAACCTTGGAAGAGTTTTCATCATTCTTTATGCAACGGGAGTGATTAACCTTGAATCTTCAAAATCAAGAAGACTGGAAGATGTGCATGTGTGGGGAGGGATTCTGCAATCTCCAAGATTTTTTAAAAATGATACATTAGCAAGAAAACAGACACAATAAATACATGGTTTTCCTTAGTTTGCTATTGCAAAGCATTCTGGCATATTTTACTGTAAAACCTTTTCTCTTTTAAATGATCAAAGCAGCATGGGATCCAATCAAGTAAACAACTGCAACAATCCAGAACAACAGAAATACACTTAAATGTCCTGTTCACTGAAGATGTTTATTGGAGATAATGATGCATAGGTCCCAAGAGATTTTTGAAAAATAAGTAAATAGGATGTAAAACCAGTTTCATGATGTCTATAATAAGGTGTATAGAGAGGAGGAGGGTTATAATGACCTTTTTCTCTTTTGTGTTTTATTAGGAATAAGAAATTCAGAGCAGGGGGGCTTTTTGTTCCAAATTTTCTATTTACAAGAGCTGTTATGAAAGTCTGAAAGCTAGATTAGTTTTGATTGTAGAAATCTTTATTGTGAGCCAAGAAATCTTTATATGCATTCTTTGCAGCTTAAATACTTACGTTAATTTCAGCAGAATAGAAGAATACAATGAAAAGGGCTAACCATTGCAAAAATAGTTTACCTCTAAGCATACTTCCTCTTGGATCAGGCAAAATAAATGTGCTCTTCCAAGAAAAATAATAATTAACTAGTAGTAGTAATAATCAAGGACAGACTATTTCTATGAGAAACAAGCAAAACGCACATATAAAGAATAAAATATAGGATATTTTTAGGATGTTTTGGTTTTGCATGTTTTTTTTGATAAAATAACTGAAGCATATAATTGCGTTGAATAATTTCTTCTGTGGCTTCTCCATTTATTCTCTCTCACATGTCCTTTATTGCCTGTATCCCTTGATCCATTTCAACAGAGAATTTAAGGAAGTGCTGATTATTAAAGCAGATGAATTTTCCCATTGACTCACATGAAACATTAACGAAAGGTTTTCTGATGTGGGGCATTTCATCTCTGAGGCTACCCCAAGGAGGCACCCACCTCATGGCCTTGCATTAAATTCTGTGTTCCCACTCTGTCATGCCACAGCCTGAGCCAGTCTTCTTAGTTGTCCATACTGAGTCACTCAAGCTCAATGAAGCGCCTGTGTTTAGGTCTTTGTCTGGTAATACCCTCAGACTGTACTGCCTCCAAAAGAAGTCCTTCAGCTCCAGAAATTACCCTTTTCTCTAAAATGTAGAGAAAGCTGTCCATCTCCTCTTACCCTTCACTTACTCAGGCTGGTTTGTAATCCCACCCACTGCATTAACAAGACTTCTGCAGTGTGGCCTTTAAAATGACAGGGAACTCAACAATTCCATGCATGCAGGTAATGACAGAGAGACTTACAGTCTTGCAGCCCATAGCATGGAGATAGCTTATCTCTCCTTGGGTTTGGTTCATTTCTAAAACCGACTGCTGCTCAGGTCAGGCTGAGCATCGGCCGGCTGGTGGTGAGCAATTGTATTGTGCATCACTTGTGTTTATTGTTTTGTTTCCCTTTCTCCTTTTAGTTTTATATTCTCTCCCCTTGTTATTTCCCTTATTAGTATTAATATTACATTATACTGTTAAACTGTTCTTATCTCAACCTGTGGGGTTTACATTCTTTTGATTCTCCTCCCCATCCTACCCAGGGAGGGGGGTGGAAAGGGTGGAGATGGGGTGAGCGACTGCATGGCACTGTTACTGGCTGAGTTTAAACTGTGACACCCTAATAACTGTAAGGGCATTTCTTGTTCATTTGGTCCTGTGTAGCCTTAGCAGCAAGTCTTTTGTAGTACATTGAAATGCAACTGATGGGAGGGTACGTTGTTTGTAATACTCTGAAGTGTATTCCAAGGTGCTTGCCACATGATGTCGTGAGCCAGAGAATACAGGTGGTCCTGAGTGTGCCATTTGGCTTTTTATTTGTATCTTGAAAAAAATATTTTCTTAATTTAATAGCAGTGAGCCTTGGCGAAAATAAGTCTAGCTGAAATGATCATTCATATATGTGCATGTGCCTTGAATCCAAAATTAGGAAGACACATTTCTGTATCATTAGATGCCTATCTTCAAATGCCTCATTTTGATAATTGGTGCTTATCATGAGTCAAATAGCAGAATCACTGAAGGTGGAAAAGGAGAAAGGTGACTCATCCTACCTGAGATCTCCACATGCACTTGGTAAACACTTGTTTTTAATAGATGACTGTAATCAGATAAATACATCTGAATGCATGGGTGAGTAAGAGACCAATCCACTCTGTGCTCAAGTGCCTGGAAACAGTATGGCTGGCATTGGCACTTAACTGTGATGGCTAGGAAAGATACCTTTATCAGTTAGAGATCCCAGATGTATCTAGGAATGTGGCCTGCATCTGTCCTAGTAAATGCAAACAATTCTAGAGTGATGCCGGATGCCAGGATGCTGTTGTCATTGTGAGTAAAATGTTAGAACATCTTCAACAGACAAAAGTGAAGCAATAGCAAAATACCCAACACAATAGATCAATTCTGATAAGCCCCCTTCTATTATCCCCATCTGGTAAGGTACTTACTGTTGCATTAGGGTTTGTGTACACACTATCAGTGTCTTTCAAAAAATTTTGCTAGTGTTTTTTTTCCTGCCTCTTAATGTGCAGACTTCAGAAATCATGTTTCTGATGAATTGAGGGTGGGGTTTGAAAAATTATATGTATTCACAAAGGATTATTTTCAAAAATATTTTTCCATATACCGTAGCACATTTTATTTACTATTAACCAATACTGTAGGACAAACAGCACAATTCTTCACATGTTTTGCAAAAAAGGATTATATTACTCTTTTGAATTAATGCTGTATTTGCTGTCAGTGTTTCACCACATGCAGGATTTCTTAATAAAGAAGTAATCTTCAACCTGATATTCTGGATTTCTTCCCTAAAGAAGGCTATCTGACCCCCCATAAACCTTTTTCTAGCCTACCATAAACTACAGTCACTTCCTGTAAAGACTTCTGGAAATTATGTAGCCAGATATTTTGTGGTGAAACTGCTGTTGTGGAAAATGACCTGTGAGCTCTGTTTCAGATATGAAATGTCAGCAGTTTTATATTCTACTATTTGGATTTTAAAAAGTCACCACAAATAGGTACTCACTACAATACACCTGACTTGCTTGCAGTAGGGATTATCTGTGTAGTTGAGTCTTTACACTATTAGACTCTGAGGAAAGTTCCCAGTTATCTTTACATATGTAAATTGTAGCAACTTCAGTACAGTTTTACCCAAAGCAAATAGTCAAATACCCTGTATGAGCACAGGTCATATTCTCAAATCACAACTCAGTAGAATTAACAAAACTTTTACAGGTACCTTAGAATTGTCTTTTGTCAATCCTAAAAAATCAAAAGGATGATTGAACTGAATTGATACTTACGTTTCCTTCTACTTTGTTTTTTTTTTTTTTTTTTACTAAAAGCCAGAAGCACTGTATAGTTTTCACCTTTCGTATTGGAATGTGTATTAAGAAGAAATTAAGCTATATATTCTGGAAAGTATTAAGCTATGTGCAGCACTAATATGTCTTTGAAGTGAAGCAGTAAAACAGAACAGCACAGATCTATAGGTAACGTAGATTAACTGGTAAATGATTGTTAATTCAGAAAGTAAATGTAAGGTATGTAGAAGCTTTCGAATTCATGAATATATTTTCACAGACAGAAATTCCATGGAAAAAAAAGAAAAAAAAGGAAGGTGTAGCAGGGTTGGTGAATGTTGTTGAATGCTTGATGAGTTTACAGATCTTTTATCTGAACATTTACTGCAGTATGAGACTGGTGAATAATCTGCAATGAATATTTCATCAGACATGTTTCCTTCTTTCTGCAAACAGAATATGTGCTAACAGCTCATAGTTTTTTTCAGATTAATTTGCAATTTGAAACTATTAAAAAGAAAAAAAAAAATAAAAAAAAAAATAAAACCCCAAACCAGCCAACCAACCAACCAACCAACCAACCAAAAAAACCCTACCTTTTAGATTAATGCAAATCCATTATCTGCAAATATTTGACAACTTGGTTGGGCTGGTTAGTTGTGATGAGCCAGATGATAAGTCACAAGGTATTCTTTCTGTTTATGGACTGGAACACAAAATGCATATACTTCTGGAAGAAATATTTACACATGCAAAAATGACTTTTAGTTTCATTGAATACCTCTGCTTGTGATAGGAGAGCATGTGTTCTATGACCATTTGTGCCAGTCAAAGGCAATCATTCAAATGTCTGTAGAAAGCAAACACAAAAGGATTGTGATTATCATGTAGCCAACACAAAATACAATCTCATTTTTAAACAAGAGAATGAATTAACAATATGCTATTGATAAGGCAGATAAATGACACTGAAGACAGAAGGACAACCCCAATGGCAGACATTTGCATACTATTTGTTCGTCTCCTCTTTTTGTGATTGTTTGATGCTCTTGGGTACATGAAAAATAGTTCCTAGGAAGTAACAAACTAGGCCAGTGACAGTAGCAACAGATAGTCATGCTCAAAATTGATTTTGTTCCACACTGTGCCGGCTAGCCATTGTCCTCAGGATTGCTTGAGAAGGCAGAAATCACTTCTCACTTTGTAATATACTTCTATGACAAAGGCTAAAAGGAGCTGGGTCAGAAGAGTTGTTCTGGGGCCCTTGAATAAGTGGAGGATCCTTCTAGACAAGGAAATCTCCCATAACTGGATCCAATAAATTTATAACTATTTAACCTATTAGGTGCAAAATTATCTGTAATCCAGTTTAGAAACTGGCACATGCTTTCATAGATCAATAACAAACTGAAACCTGTACAAGGTTAGAAATTTCTCCCTGCTTGCCACATGTACCTTTTCCAAAAAACTGATCCAAAATGGGCAGTACCCATTGTTGTCTCCTTTTTATGTAGACTGGCTTCTCACTCAGTCACACCTAACATCTAACAGCTAGTGTGTTTTGTCTGCGATGGAAATGGTGAACCCCACAGAGTATGCTGTAATGCACCACCTGTGCATAAACTGAGATTAGAAAACAGAGAAGCCAGAGTCAGCTGTGCCTGATTTTTATCTAGAGAGTTGTCAGAACTGGTTTCGCTAGTGATGCTTTCCTCCACATTATACTAAAAGTGTGTGACTATCACTTATGTTCAGTCCAGACAGATAATAAGAGTATGATAATAGCAGGTACTAGTAATAACGCATTTCAAAAAATCCATTATAGACAGGAGCACAAGCATCTTGATTTACAGAGGTATTTGAAGTACTGTCATTCAATTTCAGTGGGAATTAAGTACCTGACCTGTTCAGGCATTTAGGTAAATTTTACTAAACACCCATCTTCACCTCTAGGCAGCTAAAAACCTCTGTGTGTTTGATTTATAACATCTAGAAGAGGTTACTGAAGCTTTAACTCAACTCTGCCAGCATGTTAAGAGCCAGAATCTAGCCTGTATAATTCTCTGAAAAACAGTTAGTTAGGAAGTATTAGCTAACACGGGCTAATTACATGGGCTATTACCTTAAATCTTTGCCTCCAGAGATTCTTGAAGGGTAAAAGAATTTGCCCTCTCAATAGTGGTGGCAAAACCATGCTTTTGATTGTCCAGGAGAAAGAAACAGAAACCACAAAATCTTTTCTCAGCCACAATAAAGACAGTGATTCTCTTGCCCATAACTGAATTCCACTATAAAGCATATGGTTGAATAAATCTCAGCCAAACTTGAGCATGTTATTCTTATTTGGGGATTTCTTGTTAGTAAGTATTGTGCAGACCACCCAGCTGCATAGACAAAGTGCTCAGATCTGAAAATATTCCTGTGTATAGAGTAATAGCTGTCATTAGGACCACGAGAGGATACCATTTCCCTTGCACTGACTACACTCCCAGTGAGTCCCTCATTCCCCCTGGTAGAGAGAATAGCTTTCAACGAATCCCTTAAAAAAACAAACAAACAGAAAAAGGAAAAATAAAAAAGTAGCTGCAGTGCACACATGGCATAAGCAGTTTACAAAGGCATTACAGTAGTGTCATGCAGGCTGTTAAAGAAAATCTCGTACTGTGGTGATAATGTGTATATTCATTCAGTATAAATGACTGAAGTTCAAAAAACCATACAATGAATCATGGTTGCAAGGCCAGACTTGCTTTGATTAACTACACTGGTATAATGAAATCCAACAGAGCAATCACTGAAACATTTAGCTCCAAATGTAAATCTTCTTGAACTCTGAAAAAAGCATGTTAGGCAATGAGAGGTGGTATATAATACAGACATATTTCATATAATGAAAGTGGAAGCAGCTGTAAAGAAAAGGGAAAGTAAAAAAGTTGTTATGCTGTGTTTGGCAAGAGTGAGTCATTCTGAATGTGTCAATCGTGATAATCCAACATATTTTTAATCTAAAGGTCAATAGAAGCAGTTTCTATAGTGGTACAATAGTTATGCCAAATATGAAAGCAAGCATTTATAAGATGATTTCAAGTATTAATACAGCACCATAATGTATCTTGGAGAATTAATCTCAGCTTTAAATTGAAGAGCATAGATTGATCAATGTAAGAGAATTTTATTAAAAATGTACTGATATAATTCATGACACTTTCATTTCAGCAGGACTGCCATGCTGAATTCCTGTCTCTCAGGCATGTCTTCACTATACAGATGAAAAGTGTCTTTTCTACCAAGAGGCAGAATGTGCTCTGTGTCAGGGAAACTTGGGATCTACTGTTAAGCTACAGAGCATGAAAATTTCCTCATAAGGTCATGCACCTGGACACAAAGCTATGTATGTTTTCCTAGGAAACACATATCTGCCTAAGTATCATTAATGTTAACAGATGATTACATGCAACAGGGGAAATCTAGTCTTGACGAATTCACAATACACACTTCAACACAAAAATCACAGTTTCCTCATGTCATCATTTCACTGCTGTTCTGTCCCTTTTGTCCCTGCAGCTTCCTACAGTCCTAAAGGACAGTTTTTTCAGCTGTCAGTAAAATTGTTTTAAACACAAAATACAGAGCATGAACAAAAAAGCCCAGCCAAGCCAGGCAACTCTTGACTTTGGGTTGTATGAACAACACAATCAGAAGGAAAAGCTTCCCCTTCTACTGTTGCTTTCCCAGAGGTTTTAGTGGGAAGAGCACAGACAGCAAAAGAATTCTGCTGTTACAGTGGGGGAAACCAAAGTTGAGGGCAGCAGTGCTGATGCTGAAATGTTCACAAACCTGTGTGGCCAGAGGTAGTGAGGCCTTGGAGGACAGGCCATGGAAATGCAGAAGTGAAGAAGCATCTTAGTCTTTGCTACTTCTTCCCATGTTAAGTGAGGGAAAGGAGAGAGTTCCTCTACCCTGCTCTTCCAACCTTCCACCTCCAAGTTAAAATACTGGACATGCCATAGAATAAATATGCTCTATGACATACAGATTACATATTGACTATTAGTTAGCTCATGCAAAGAAGTTTGCTGTTACCACTATAGACCACGGTCAAATTTGGTGTGTGTGGAAGAAATTTCCTCCAAGCTCTGCCCACTAATACTGGATCTGACTAGGTACTGCAGAGTAGGTACACACTCCAGTGTTTTAATTAATGTTGAGCTTGATAAACTGAAAATGCTTACATAAAGCAGTCACACAGAACATTACAGTAGTCACTGCAAAATCCATACAGTAAGCCTTAGTGTTTTAGACTGCTTTTGTACAATATTATGGCACTTGCTTTGAAACAGGACTCATAACTTACATGAGAACTCTTCTTCAAAATTACTCCATTTGAAGAAGTAGAACCCTGAATAAAATGAGCTTTCACCAATAAAATACTGCATTATGTGCAACAAGCCGTAACTATCACAGCTGTTGTTAAGACTACAAGTCAATCAATTAACTTGAAGGTGAATGTGCACATACGCCTTTATGTTGGCCCAAAGGCCTCAATGTAACATAACAGGTTTCACACACTGAGTATGAGCTGAGACAGAATGAAAATTAGTAACACCTTGCAATGCTTAAGAGGGGAAAAGAGTCTACTGGAAAAGAAACAAAACTTTTTAAGATTACTGTTTCCTTAACACTAAGTGATCTCTTTGCAATAAAATATCATCATCTAATCAAGGCAGAAAGAATACATTTTAACCTGTTGGCAAATCACAACCAACTTCCAAGCACCAGTGCCCACAGGTAGCCACTAAAATCCATGTTCCAACACCAACATAAGTATCCTGATCAAAGTTACTTATTCACTGTTGCTATAAATTTCTTTCAAAACACTGAATAGTTAACAGATAGACGTGCTCTTTAGTGCCGCTAAAATATTTTCTATTATGCCTTTAAAGTTCTCATTAAGTTTTTCCTCTCATCAATTCTCTTTGTTAATAGGAAGCTTGAGACTGAAGTGAACTGAACAGCTCTTTGATTTCTTCATCTTCTCCCCCAGGCCTCTGCAGAGAGTATTGTACAACATTGTGGTTTAAAAGGAGAAAATAAGCTTCATTTGAAAATATATTTTCCTAAACAAATTTTGTAAAATGACACTGGCTAAAAAATTACCTGCATCTATATGAAAAAATCAACTTCATCACTGATTGCAAAATATTACAGCAAATTAAATACAAAGATGTTTGTTGCACACTTTGAGTATCTATTCTGTATCATATCAAGTTCATAGTTTTATAGGTTATGCACTCTGGAGCTCCACTCAAAAGATACAGGTTTCCTTCACCCCCACAAACCTCCTCTGACTTGTGAGAGTGCTAAGGGAGCCTTCCCACAAGCAGGGAAATAGCAACAGCAGATTCCATAGGACTCAGAGAACTAGCTAATCAAGGAATCCTCCTCACACAGGCTGAGGGACCTCCAGCTCTGCTCAACAAAATATTTAAGCATGTGTATAAGTCAGAGATTGAAGCACAGGTGTACGTGCCCTACATAATTAGGAAATAGTACAAATGAGAACCCTAAGAAGATATGCTTCTTTTTGTTTCACTCACTGTTTCATGGGGCACATGATTGTTATTTAGTAGAAATGAATAAAACCAATTTAGCCAGCCTGTCTTAACAACTTGATTAGTCTGTTTATAAAGGATTTCTTTACCTGCCTCTGATTTGTGTAAATAGTAGCGTGTGATGCAACTGAGCTGCCGACAAGTTAGAGATAGCGTTGATTCAGAGCATGCGTCATGGGCGTCCTGTGCATTTTCCCCCTGGTGTAGTGCAGAGGGGAAAGATGGCATCACACAAAGCAGGTCTGCCCTGCACCTCCTGCAGTAGTGAGTCCTGCAGAGACCTCTCCTGGCAGAGCTCAGGAAGTCATGTCTAGCTTGCTTCTCTTGGCCACTGAGAACCTTTACAAGCTAAATCTAGATTTACCTGAAACACCTCTTTCTCCCCCCGCCCCCCCATTTTTCCCCTCTTTTTTTTTTTTTTTTTTTTTTTTCCTCCTGGATGTTTTGTGGAGCTATTTCTACAAAATCCCGGTGGTTGATTTAGCTGTGATGGTAGCTGCTGATAATGGAGAACTCTAGATTGCAGGCTTCCATAAATCAGATGCTGTGGTGTGGGATAGGTAGATTACACCTATTACACACTCTTTGACATGTACCCTGACCAGTGAACAGTGAAAATATGTCAACATTTGAAAGTTAGGAGAAGAACATTAAGAAGTTTAGATCAGAGGGTTGCAGCAGTATTGAGGTAGAGCGCAGTCAAATGAATTACTGCTCTTCCATTTTACAGTGGCAGCAGATTAAAGCGGGAGGGGAGGGGGGGGAAACCCCAGCAGAATAACATATCTATGATACAACTCCAAAAGCCCCAGTGGTGGAATAATCTCAGATCAGGTAGCAATTTATGGGCTAAGTTTGAGAAGCCCTAGAATCTGTAATAGAGGAAAAAATCAGCATGAGAAAGATTTAAGTAGGTAGCACTGTCTTCTGCCAGTATTTCTGCTGCGTGTGTGTCCCTCAGGTCCCTTGAGTGATTATGCCAATATCTGCAGCATTAAAATTGGACACCTATTAATCAGGATGAGCAAATCTTCACATCTCTTCTGTGCAGAATCATGAACTGGGGAACTAAATATAGGAAAACAGATCCAATAACTGTCCTTACAGCAGAGTGACACAAGCAAATATAAATCCCACTAGTGTTATTATAATGCCTGCTAAGCTAGTTGAGAACGTATTTGTTTCTTCAACTAAATAAATTACTCTTACAATTATATGACCTGAAGGTCATCTCCTTTAGGAGATGCCTAGCACTTGAATTAACTATTTAACTCTTCACAGTAAGTGGCCTCAGACAATCATTGCCAAATAAATACTGCTGAAATATGCATTTAATTATCCTAACACTCTAGCTTCTAAAACCTTTTCTTTGCCAGCAGGTTGTTGTTGTTGTTGTTGTTGTTGTTTTGGTTTGGTTTGGTTTGGTTTTTTTGATAATTTATTCTGGAAGGGTGAGAGATTTCTGAGTCTAGTCTAAGCCTAGTAGTTGTAGACTTTAGTCCCAAAAGAGATCACAGCCAACCCTCACAGACAAAACTGGTTACAAACAGGCTGGGTTTTTGATATGATGGAGCAACATTTTTTATCCATGTTCTTTCTTTTATTGATTGCAGGAAGCAAACACAGCTGGCTAGCCTTTGTGAAGCTTCAAAAGCAAGCCACTCTAATCTGTTTTGCAGGTTAGCTAAGGACAAAATGCCTCTTGTAATGAAGGCTCTATGTTTTGCAAAACTCAGAGTTACTACTGCTGAATTAAAACTGACATGTAAAATGTCAGTGAGCTCACTACAAATTGCTTTATTTTAAAAAGCAGTGTTATTCAATTTGCATGTCAACTAAAGGCTGCTACAAAACATTAAAATATAAGTTCTTCTGAAAGCTAAAATCTGCTTTTCACCCTCCTGACTTGCTAAAATTAATCCTAAGGAATCAAGGTATTGTAAAGCCTGTGCCCTATACCTATAAATACAGCTTAAGCTCTGTGCACAGGAGTTGCATGGGACTCCTGCACTAGAGCACATCTTCCCTTGAGAAGCACACAGTAAGTTATAATTTTGGTACTTGCATTATGTATAGTCCCTGGAAGTAAGAAAACCCCTAACCACTCTGCTGTAAATTGCAATAGAATTAAATTTTCCATTTACTTGCACCAGTGTAAATAGGAACACGACTTGGTCCAAAATAAATCCTCCATAACTACAAATGACTGTCTTTTGTACCCTTTTTTGGATTTTCCATGTTTTTTCTTGTAAACAAACATATTCAAATTGCAGTATAAAAAACCACGCTCGTTTTGCAATTATTTGTGATCTAATTTTCATTAATATTAATTCTTTTAAAGAGGAAAATAAAAGTGATGACACCCTGTGGACTTGTAGACTTCGTACCTTCTGAAAAAAAATGTTTCATTAATTTAAAAGAAAAAGACATTCATTATTATGCTTTCTGTGACAAGGCTGTTTTTTTTTTTATTTTTTAAATGATGACCATAATTAAGCCTCTCATAATGAGCACTGCTATTACTAAACAGTACAATTAATATAATGTCTCCACTCTAGGAGACTTTGCTTATTTTATTGAGGAGGGAAAAAGGATAATGACTGACATTATAGTATAATACTATTATTTTTAAGGGTATTGCACAAAACTTATATAGACTATATAAATCTTTAATTGAAACTTAATTAGACTGTGGCTGTTTAGACAGAAAAAGAACTGAATGATTTGTCATGATTCTAATGCAATGTTGATGTTTCTCCTAGTCCTAGAGAAATGTGCAAACTAAGTTATCCCCAAGTGCATTTTTACACAGTGTAAAACATTTTCACATTGTTCATGTACTTAAGCTAGGGCTGGCAGAACTCTGCATAGACAAAGTTACTTGGATCTGCTATTTGCCAAATGAGGAACATCATCACAGTTACTTGCAGTTCTATGAAGCCTTTTATTCAACTGTAAATACAGACTATTTTCAGCTTTGCCTGTAAAGGTCTTCGGACATGGCCTGGTCTGGCAGTCAAATACATTTTTTCTCAAATAAAGGTATTTAATCAACATACGCTCTTGTTTTTCCCAGCAGAGGAAAAAAAAAACCAAATGGTGACCACTTTCAAAACTTGAATTCTAAACAACACCTGAGACTTCACAGGAGAAGGTACATAAAGAATGCTAATAATTTTCTTACAATATCTATTGAATACTTTCAGCTGGGTTCAGAGGTGCTTCATGAAACACAGAGAAGCAAATTTTGCTGAGTTTAAATACTACTCAGCTGATGACAGTTCCTAGGAAAATGCTGATTTAGCCACAATTCTCACATGTGGCACATTCCTATGCTGTTTCTCCTATTAAGTGTGTGGCTGCAAATTCCTATTCATATTGTAAAATGTGTTGCAGAATTATACAAATTTAGGGGGTTTTGCAGTGCCTACGTGACTTTGGAACAGAAGTCTTTCTCATATGGCAAGGAATTTATCCTTCTAAGTTATCTTAAGGGTAAGGATTTTGGAAATCCTGATGAAGACACTTGTACTGCAGCTCTATGAGTTTTTCCTGCTGCAATTTTGGTAAAGAACAACACTTTTATGAAGCCTGTTCTGAGGAACAAGGCAGTGTGACTGAGGAGGACCTTCTGGTCCTACACAGATTTGATTTGATGTGGCATTTTAAAGTTACACCCCAGGCCTGCTGAGCTTTTGGCCCAGCTCTGCAGGTCAGATTATCTTCTGTGTCATCAGGAAATCAGAGAGGGCAGAGGCTAGGGCTCTTCAGTACTTGCAGTCTAAACATACGTTTTATGATGACATTAGTCACATATTTTAACAATTAAATAACTGGAGGTGGACAAGTATTTTCTACCTGACTTATTACATACTGTAGAAAACAGCTTAATAAATATCCATAGCATAAAGCCCAGAGGTTGCTGTGGAAGGGGGAAAGATTGTTTGTTTTAGAATGAGAAAAATTAGAATAGAATGTTTTGTTTCAGGCCAGCTCAGCCCAAATCAAAACGTCACAATCTGACAAACTGTAAAGAAGCTTTTCATTTCACATCAGCCTGACATTAATCGACATATGTCTGAAGTGCTGTTACGTGCCATGAGATTTGTGGTGCTTTGTGCTGGGGACCTGAAAGCATGTTTCAGCTGCCAAATCCAAGTACGTGTCCTAGCCTTCTCCTAATAAAGCTAGGGTGTGCATCATCCACTTCCCACTTTTCCCCCGCCTTCTTTGCCTTGTTTTCTGTAGGAAAGAAATAAAGCTTACAGAGAGAAAACTGTGATACAAAACCATGAGTCCTCTCATCTTGCCAGCTGTCAGAACAGGACTGCAGACTGTGTTATGGAGAAAATGTGGCCTTTGGTCTGAGCCATATCCAGCTGAGCAGTGCTTGACTTTGCCTTACCTCCATTAAATAAAAGGATCTTCGTGGGCAACAGTATGATTTTTAATGTACCAGAGTATGGCCTACTGTTTTACAAAGGATCATATTCTAATGTTCATTTTTTAACCTGTTTGTAACTTTGAAGAAGTATGTAGGACTACTGTGAGATAGGAGGTTCATAACTGTATAATGACAGAAAAATAGGCTTCACCTATTTCTGTCTCAGTGATTTATTTTGCATGTTAACTGCTGAATTCATGATACATCTTTTCCATATCTAAAGTATTTTTGAAATCAAATCACTAATGCAAAAATGTGGCTCCCTACAAGTACAGAAATAGTTACTGCTACAAGATATTTGGATATGTAAACGTGAATGTTAAAGGCTAAGTCCGAAAAGTGATGAACTGGCATTGCTGGTAACATATTTTTTCATTACCTGTGTTCATATAAAAACACATGCACAGCTAGCATGAAACATTTTTCTTGAAAAAATTTTCTAAAACATTTTACATTTTGTGTAACAGGCATGGTTTTACAAGGAGTCTAAATAAGCTGTAGATCTTCTGCTGTTGATGTCCCTAGTTACAAAGCATGCACACCGAGTTACTAGAATGAAAATGAACAATGCAGCCTCACAGCCTCTGAATTCTGCTTGTGGCTGCATTTTTGTACATGTTTACTGATCAGCTTTGGTTCAGCTAAACAGACACTGCTTGTCTTCTGCAGGACAAAATAAGTTGAACAGCTTTTATCATCACCTGGACGCATCCAAAATACACTTTTATGATAAGAGTGCAATGATAGTATTTTAGGTGAAAAAAAAATCTAGCATGCAGTATATATCATACTGAATACTTCCTGCTCCTTGCCAATGAAGTACGAGCACACTTTGCAGGAGCTGTCCTATATTAGGGTTTAAAGTCAGGAAGAGACCTACAGCCCAGACAGGCTGTTGACTATTGCCTTCTTACAGGAAACAAACTCATGCCACAGTGGGCTAGGGCCTTTGCTGAGGGCTGCAGTGTTCATGGATGCAGGCTGGCTGTGAGCACAGGTTGTAAATATAGCAGATACAGGCAGAAAACTATGCTGGTGCCATGTGTCTTTGACTCGTGTCTATGAACTGAAGCTACTCTAATCAAACCTATGACCTGAGGACTTTGCTGTCACTGTCCAAGCTTGCTAGGCCCTGGCAGATAAACCTCAGGTATAAAGGGTGAGGCCAGTTCTGTGCACGCTGTGCCTCACCTAAAATAAATCTACTGCGCAGGCCCGAAGGGTTTACCCACACTTGCAAAGCCCTGTAGCGACAGGCGAGGGACGAAACGGCAGGTGATAAGGTGCACTGGAAGTCGCAGACCCAACCCTGCATGCAGGCGGTTCAGGACATTGGTCGCTCAAGTCTGACCTAGGAGATGACAGTCTTGTTCGGCAGCATCCTGAATGACCAAGCAGCCTTTTTCAAGGACAGCACTGCTTGCTCCATATGGAGAGAGGCCTAGAAAAGGTGGCCTAACCAAAGCTCATCTCCCCCTCCACCTGGTTGGCTAGCCGCGGCCAACGGGCATCTTTTATTGCGGTCAATTAAAGACAAAGAGACAAAGGCATACACCTGCCTCCAAAGGTGTGTCCAGATTGACACTTGCATGTTGGAACATCAGAACCATGCTTGATACAGTGAACAGTGGGCGTCCTGAGCGCCGTTCTGCGCTAATTGCCCATGAATTGTCACGTCTTAACATCGATATCGCTGCACTCAGTGAAGTTCGCCTTCATGAGGAAGGTATCCTCAAAGAACATGGTGCTGGCTATACACTCTACTGGTCAGGCAAACCCAAAACTGAAAGTCATCTTTCTGGAGTCGGCTTCATGATTAAAAACTCCATAGCCTCTAAACTTGAAAATTTGCCGATAGGTCATTCCGACCGTATTATCTCCTTACGTCTTCCACTACACAATAAGCAACATGTTGTTCTTTTCAGCATATATGCTCCAACTCTGCAAGCTGACCCTGCAGAAAAAGAAAAATTCTACTCCGACCTGCATCACCTCACTCAGAAAGTTCCTATAGAAGATAAGATCATAATCCTTGGTGACTTCAACGCCCGAGTAGGAAAGAACTTTGAAGCCTGGAAAGGAGTACTAGGCAAGCACGGTGTTGGCAGCTGCAATGATAACGGTCATCTCTTACTAGAGTTCTGTGCAGAGCAACAGCTTACCATCACCAACACTATCTTCCAGCAGAAAGACAGCTGGAAGACAACCTGGATGCATCCTCAATCTAAACATTGGCACCTTATTGATTATGTTTTAGTGCGCCAGAGAAATATTCGTGATGTCTGCCAGACCAGAGTGATGCCTAGTGCAGAATGCCAAACAGACCACCGCCTTGTGCGCTGCAAACTTAATTTCCACTTCAAGCCCAAACCTAAGAGGGGCGGCATTCCAAGGAGGAGGCTCAATGTTGATAATCTTCAAATAGCTGCAGTGAGGGACAGCTTCCAGGCTAACCTTCAAACTAGGCTTGAAGACCAACTTACAGATTCTTCTCCTGAAGCGCTTTGGCAACATATCAAAAACAGCATCCTGCAGTCCTCCGTAGAATCCATTGGGTTCTCCTCAAAGAAAAACAAAGACTGGTTTGACGATAGCAACCAGGAGGTCCAGGAATTGCTGACAAAAAAGAGATCTGCTCATCAAGCTCACCTCGCTCAGCCACTCTGCCATGTAAGAAAAGCAGCCTTTCGTCTTGCATGTAACAGACTCCAACAGAAACTTAGAGACATCCAGAACAAGTGGTGGCTCAACCTAGCAGAAAAGACTCAACTATGTCCAGATTTGGGTGACCACAGAGAATTCTATGAGGCTCTGAAGGCAGTGTACGGACCCACATTTCAGGTTCAAAGCCCCTTACTTGGTGCAGATGGCCAAACGCTTCTTACAGATAAAATCTCCATCCTGAATCGTTGGTCTGAACATTTTCAAACCCTCTTTAGTGCTGATCGTGTAGTCCAAGGCGAAGGAATCCAGCACATTCTGCAACATCCAGTGAAAAACAAATTGGATTTAGCCCCTACCATGGAGAGACTCCTAAGGCCATACGGCAAGTGAAAACTGGCAAGGCAGCTGGGGTTGATAGAGTCCCACCTGAAATATGGAAGCACAGAGGCCAAGCACTTCATGCTAAATTTCATGAGCTAGTTGTGTGCTGTTGGGAACAAGGCAAAATACCATCAGACTTTCGTGACGCAATCATCGTCACTCTGTATAAGAAAAAAGGTGTCAAGTCAGACTGCTCAAACTACCGTGGTATAACTCTGCTCTCCATTGCTGGTAAAATTCTTGCAAGAATACTATTGAACAGACTAGTACCTGCTATCGCAGAAGAACTTCTACCTGAAAGTCAGTGTGGTTTCAGGGCTAATAGAAGTACCACAGACATGGTATTTGTTCTCAGACAACTGCAAGAAAAGTGTAGAGAACAGAATAAGGGGTTATATGTAACTTTCATTGACCTCACCAAAGCTTTTGACACTGTGAGCAGGAAAGGCTTGTGGCTGATCTTAGAACGATTAGGTTGTCCCCCCAAGTTCCTCAAAATGATTATTCTGTTACATGAGGATCAGCAAGGCCAAGTCAGGTATGGCGATGCACTCTCTGAGCCTTTCCCAATAACCAATGGTGTGAAACAAGGTTGCGTTCTCGCACCAACCTTATTCACAATCTTCTTCAGCATGATGCTCCAAAGGGCTATGGCAGACCTCGACAAACAAGACAGCATTTATATTTGATATCGTACCGATGGTAGCCTATTCAATCTAAGGCGACTGAAGGCCCACACTAAGACTCATCTTGTCTGTGAACTGCTCTTTGCTGATGATGCCGCCCTTGTTGCCCACACAGAAGCAGCTCTGCAGTGTTTAACATCTTGCTTTGTGGAGGCGGCTGAGGTTTTTGGGCTGGAAATCAGCTTAAAGAAGACAGTAGTCCTCTACCAACCTCCACCACAAGAAGATTATCGCCATCCCCATATTACCATCGGTGAGTCAGAGCTTAAGGCAGTTCAGCAGTTCAGCTATCTGGGAAGCATCATTTCCTCGGATGCCACAACCGACAGATAGACAACAGAATAGCAAAGGCAGATAGAGCCTTTGGAAAACTCCATAAAAGAGTCTGGTGCAATAAACACCTGAAGAAAAGTACAAAGATCAGTGTCTATAGAGCCATTGTATTGTCTACTCTTTTATATGGGTCTGAATCATGGGTCATCTACCATCATCACCTGCGACTCCTGGAACGCTTTCATCAGCGCTGCCTCCGTACAATTCTAAACATCCATTGGACTGACTATGTGTCTAATGTCACTGTCCTTGAACAGGCAGGGGTCACCAGCATCGAGGCCATATTGCTGAAATTGCAGCTGCGCTGGGCAGGGCACGTCTCTAGAATGAAGGATCACCGCCTCCCCAAGATCGTGTTTTACGGTGAACTTGCCACCGGTAGCCGCAAGAGAGGTGCCCCAAAGAAGAGATATAAGGACTCCCTGAAACAGTACCTTAGCCTTGGCCATATTGACTACCATCAGTGGTCCACCTTGGCCTCCAATCGGGAGACTTGGAGGCACACCATACATAATGCCGTTAACTCCTTTGAGAGTTCACGAAGAACTAGTCTCAAGGAGAAAAGACAACGCAGAAAGAATCGCGCCCCACCTGTACCACCCAAGGAGACCTTCTGCTGTGCTTTTTGTAGCCGGATTTGCCTATCCCACATTGGCCTTCTTAGTCATCAGCGTGCTTGTAGTAAGCGTGGGTAAAGCCCTTCCCAAATCTTCGTTCGCGAAGTCAAGCCATGATGATGATGATGATGAACTGAAGCATGGCTTTCACAGGGAAGTAGGATGCCCTAAGAAGTCTGGCAATCAGGAATCAGTGGAGTGTGGGATAGATGGAGTTATGTTTTCCCAAGGAACAGGTAGCAAGGTTTGACAGAGCTTCCCACAGCATCAGGTCTAGCTGATGCTGCACAAGAGCTGCATGAACTTGTGCTTAGTGCACAGTGCCTACCCCAAAGTGAGGACAAACAGTGAAACATAAAGTGACCCTATCTGCACTGCTCGTTTTTAAGGCTGATGAGAAAATCATGTTTTCCCCTTTGGGCACCATAGCGCTGAGGGTGCAGGTGCTTCATAATCATTTTCAGAAACTGAAGCTGGTTCATTAAATAGACAGAGGGCGTGATAGAGGTGAGAATGAGCTGCTATAGTCAGACAAAGAACCCTTAGCAACTTTTTTTAGTGGAGGATGGGAACCTTTGTATCTGCAGAGCATGATGTTGGGGGGGGGGGGAGGAGGAGGGAGATTTTAATATTTTGCTCCTTTGTTTAAAAACAGAATAAAAAGCTAGGGCAGATATAAGGCTCAAATCAAAAAAGTACCTTTCTTGTGTTCAACCAGAACATATTGCCATATTAGCAACAGCTCAAATTTAGGATTAAATTTTCTTCACTGTGAGGGTGGTGGGACTGGAACATGTTGACCAGAGAAACTGTGGGCGTTCCATTCCTAGAAGTGTTTGAGGCCAGCTTGGACTTGAGCAATCTGGCCCAGTGGAAAGTGTCCCTGCCCATGTCAGGGGATTGAAAGTAGATGATTTCTGAGGTCCCTTCCAGCCCAAAGCCCTGTGTGATTGTATGATTCTATATTTCTGTGATTCTATGATTCTGTGAAATAAAGAAAGCAAAAATCTTTTATTGTCTCATCATGGACAGTATACTCAGGAACAGCGTTGAAACTATGCTTGTTCATGGCTAGAAAACCAGGACATGTATGCTTGCAGTAGTCTTTCTCTATTTTTATGGAACAAAGGCCTAGATAAAACTTCTAATATCAAACTTTTATTACTTTGTTTTTTACTCGTGACATCCCAACCATTCATTCTACAGTACTGACACTGAGGGAAAGCAGCTATTGCTGAAATTCTAATGTTTTGGGAATTCTGGAAGATATTTTTTTGGTCATGCAATAACAATGAGTTTTTATTTGCATGCAAAACTCAGCCAGTTGTTGGAAAACCATTACTGCAGAAATCAGCCACCAGTGTTCTGATGTCCTGATTTGGACATATTTATTGCATTACCCCAAAAGAACTGTCTGAATCACTTCTGACAGACATGCACTGGAAGTTCAGTGTAGAAATAGCAGAGTTATATTCAGTGCTACGAGGATACAAAGGCGAAATGAAGGCATCCCAGAATGAATGAGAACACTTCTGGCCAGCAGACTGAAAATACTGTTTGTCATAGCAGATGATCTGACTTGAATGACATTATTTTGGAAGAACTTCACAGGCTCAGTTATGTTTTACCGTTGATAATGTTGACAATGTTGTGACAGCTCTTGCTGAACAGAACAACAAATTGGTATTAGAAAGCAGATAGTTTTAAGAGTGAATGCCAAATATAATGTTCAAACTACTTTTGTAAAGGAGGAAATACAACATTCTCTCTTCATATTACCTGAGTAGTTGGGCTTTGCTAATGGCTAATGGTGAGGATGAAAACTGCATTTTCAAATTATGTAAGGCTCTGTATAAAGGTTCCCCTGAAATAGCTCCAAGCAATTCGTTCAAGGCTCAGGGCACACTGACAAAATCTACTGTTGTCTTTACCTCCTACTCTTTCTTGCTGTTACCCTCATATCCTCCCACAAAACTGTATTTCAGGGTAGCAACTGAGCATCAGATATGATGAAACATTTCATTAAAAATACAGATTTTCAGTGGAAAAATATCCAAGTCGCACACACACACACACACAAAAAAAAAAAAAAAAAAAAAAAAAAAGGGTGCAGTGGTTTCAGCTCTACTTTCCACCAGGTAAGTTGCTCAGGTTTGATGTAGAATTCGATAAAAACCAGGGAGCTAGCCATGGTTTAATGTACATATCCAAACTAAAGAGAGAAGGGATTTAGAGCTATGCCACAGCCAGTCTGAGTTCTGGGCATCGCAACTGTCCTGTATTCATATGGTCGCACAGCATGTATTCTGCAGCCCAATGTCAAAGAAACTCTGGGAGATAAAGGGTACAAACATGAATCCCGTGTATTTAAAATATCCTTACTGACTTTAGGCTACTTCTCCATGAAATAAACAGACCACTTGTCAAAGATGCTAGTGTTACACCTGTAAAGAACAGAAGCTACTGCTACTCTCTCAGAAAGTGCACAGGAGGGAAAGTTGTTTTCAGTCTGGTTTTCTTACTGTGTTTTCCACAGATTGCAGGCTTCACATTTTCTTAGCTATTCAGACTTATCCCTTAGCTAAAACGTGTATGTAGGATTTGTGAAGACATTAGGGGCAAACATCACTAAACAGAAAGATGATGAACATTTTAAAACTAGTAACAAAAGAATAGCCAGAACTGTCTAGTAGAAAAACCACATAACTAGACAAAAGTAATTAGAAAACTTAACTTTTCATGTGATTGAAGGTAAAATAACCTGATGTAGGTTTAGCTTTTTCCTTTTTTTTCTGGTGAGGTGGTGCAAAATGCCAAGAGTGTCAAAATTTACTTGACATTCTTACAGCACAGAGGGAGGCACAGTAGCTTATAAAACCTATGCTTTCCAAAAAAAATGAGCTTTCATTTAAAATACCTGTGTTGCTGCATAGGATACAAAGTGCTGTTTGTTGAATAGCAGTATTATTATCTTTTGACAAGTTGGAAAGTCCCTCACACAGAACCTTCCTGTTTAACCTGTGATGTCAGAAGATAAAAAAAAATATGTGATATCTAAAGACAAGATAAAAACCTACCAGATGATTTTCTGGCTGAGTAGAGGGATTGTTCTGAGAGACGAGAATTACTGTTAGCCCCCGGTTTGAATGCTTCACTGATGCAGCACTTCCAGCAGCCTCCTTCCAGGTAGTCTAAAGTAGTTCAAAGGGGAACAAGTACCCGAAGCAATGGCCAGAGAGAAAAGCACAGGGAGCTGCAGTGCTGCCAAGGTTTGGTATGGAGCAGCCTATCTTATAATCTTTCAACCTCCCAATATCTCTTTAATCTCTAAATTTTCACCACTGTTTTTTCAATTATCTTTTTTTTTTTTTTTCCTTCTGTTTCAGATATCATTGCAGAGCCTCTACCTGCCACTTCCTTTTTTTCCCCTCTTTTACTTCTCTTTCCTCATTCAGACTTTTCTACCTCAAACCCATCCTTATGCTCGCTGGAAGGGGAAGGAAAAAGACTATTTCCAGTCTGGTGCCCTTCATTTAGCTCAGGTAGAGACTGGTCAGCAACGCCTCCTGGACTGCAGCTCTCTGCCTAGGAAGTGCAGGCTATGTGAAAAACACCAGAAAAATGCTTTCTTGGCTTCTGATTTCTTCCTTTCACCATTTCATGCTTTTCCTCTACCTCTTTTTTTCTTTTTTTTTTTTTGTTTTTTTAATCCAAGCATACCTCTTTTTTTATTTTTTTTTTTTTTTTAGTTTTTTAATCCAAGCACACATAGAAATGTATTATGTATTTTGAGCCACGGGAAATGCGGGGAAACAGTCACAGGCGCAGGTGTGGCTCAAGGTGTGCTCCATATGTGCAAGAAGCCTGGTTGTATAAGCCAAGCTTGCCAATGAAGCTTGAGAAATCCCAGCAGTTAGCCTGGTGGTGACCATAAACACACTTAACTTTTATCTTTGCAAGGTCCAGATAAGAAAAACAAGATGTGTAAGAACTTTGACAGGAACAAGACTGAAACACAATTTGCACTGAGAAGCAGTGGCTGTGGCTGAAGCTATGGCTGAAGGCATAAAAAACTGGCCTTCACTTTAGAAGCTAAAGCTATGACTTGCTTTTAGCAGAAGGTTCTGTTTGCCTTTGTCTTATGAAGTACATGATAATTAAATTATTTAAATGTTAAATAAAAACTGCTTGTGTTTTAGAAAACAAACAAACAAACAAAACCAAAACCAAACAGTCCATGGCAGCCAAAAGTATCCATTGAGAAAAGCTACAGTATTGTTAGAATGATATATTTGGTGTAAATTGGTCTACAAAATTAGTCTCACATTTAAATACTTTAAAAGTATTTAAAAATAAAGAGACTATGAAACTTGTGTGTCAACGGCCAAAAAAATAGCTATGTGGATTTTATTCAGGTAGCTTGTATTTTCCAGTTGGTGCCCTTTTTAATGTTATTTTTCTACACACCAATTTATAATCACAGTCAAGCCAATATGCACAGGATGCACATCCTTCAGGAGAATGCTTAACCTCTTAATAAGAGAAGTTAACTATGAAGAGAATCCAATGCTGATGTTAAATTAAGGATTCATCCACTGAGTGTTCAATTACTGAGTAAATATGCACTAGGCATATGCTTTGAATACTGAAGCAGTGAATTGCTTCCTGAGGTGAGATAATTCTATGCTCTCTCTATTAGCATATTGTGCTTGGTTTTGTGTATTCTGCCACCTCAAGCTCTTTTTCAAAGTAGTTATAAAAAGCTCAAAGACCTGCATTGTATATAGAATCTTTTAACGAAGAAATAACTTTAAACTCTCCTGACAGTTACTTCAGGACCTACTTTTAAAAAAGTCCTCTTAGATAAAATATGCCAAAGACACTATCCAAAATTTGAGAAACATCAATAGATGAAGAAATAGCTCACAGTATTGGCAATTTTCAGTATGAGACACAAAATTATAAATAGAGGTCTGAAGACACTGCTCAATACAATACTAAGGAAATTCCACGTGCCATGTCATTAGTCTACATTCCAGCAAAACCTTCTGCCCCTGTAAAAAGGGGATCATAAGCTTGGATCAATATCATGATTAGGTGAAACTTCCCCTAGGAGAAGGACCTTTGCATTTCCTTTGTGTCATTTGTGAATTTGATTTTGTGGCAATACTTACTAAGACATGTTGGTTTCTCCCATGGAAGGAAGTCAGGCATGTATGAATCTATAGGCCGTTAACGCTAAAACTCTTGCTTTTGCACTGACAGAAAAGTGGATTTTATTGACTATAGGTTGGAGTGCTGTGGTTCTCAGACAGTGGTACCAGCATTGCTTGTGATTCAGAGACTCCTTTGTTAATTCCCAGAATGATACATGTAGCAAAAATAAACAGCAGAGTTTGGTGTTAGGAAGGGAGCTGTTCTACCACCATCTCCTATTAGAATTCTGTCAGACTAGAGGAAAAAGGGTTGATTAGAAAAAATGTAATCTCAGTTTTGAATTTGGTGCTAAAATCAGAAAGGGACAGTAGAATATGTAAAGTATTTATTAAACTAATATTAGACATAGCTTATTAGTTATTGTTTATTATGAAGTATAGCATACTAATAATTTAGTAAAACTAATGTTTTATGGGGCATTGTAGTATCTGAACCAATTGCAGCTACAAACCTTCCTTCCTTCCTTTCTTTTCCTCTACTAATTATTCTCTATTAATTTCTTTTCCTTCCTTCCTTCCTTCCTTCCTTCCTTCCTCCCCCCCCTCCTTCCTTCCTTCCTTCCTTCCTTCCTTCCTTCCTTCCTTTCTTGATAAAGGAGGGGAAGGGGGGGAGGAAGGGAGGGAGAAATGAAGGGAGGAAGGGAGACATTAAGAGAGGAAGAGAGGAAGGAAGAAAAGAAAGAAGGGAGGAAGTGCTTTGCCAGCTCAACGTAAAATGAATACAGGCTGAGAAAGATCGGGCTCTTCAGCCTGGAGAAGAGAAAGCTTCATGGAGACCTCACAGCAGCCTTCCAGTATCTAAAGGGTGCCTACAGGGATGCTGGGGATGGACACTTCATTAGGGACTGTAGTGACAGGACAAGGGGTGGTGGGTTCAAACCTAAACAGAGGAAATACAGGTTAGATATAAGGAAGAAATACTTTACTGTAAGGGTAATAGATGGTGCCCAACAGCACTTTTCTTATCTGGCTCCTCAAATATATAAGCAGGAGCTGGCTGTTTGCACTCTGAGCGTTTTAGGCAGAAAAGCTAGGGTGCATTGACCTGTTGGTGACACTGTTGCAGAGCTCACTCGTTGTTGGTGATGCTCAGCACCAGCTTTCTGCTCTGGCTCCTCCACTGTGAGAGCAGGGTATGGAGCATTCCTCGTGTTGAGGTGAAACTTCTTGTGGTTTAATTTATGGCCAGTGCTCCTCATCCTGTTGCTGGGCACCACTTGAAAGAGTCTGGCACCATCCTCTTGACACTCACCTTTGAGATATTGGCATGCATGAATGAAATCCCCTCTCAGCCTTCTCTTCTCTGCATAAAACAAGCCTGGATCCCACAGTCTCCCCCCATAAAACAGGTGCTTCAGACCCCTGATCATACTTGTGGCCCTCCACTGGAGCGTCTCAAGTAGTTCTTTGTCTTTCTTGTACTGAGGAGCCCAGAACTGGACACAATGCTACATTCTTATACAACAACAGAAGAGACAATTTTCTTAATGGCTGTTCTTTCTTGGTACAACACAGGAAATTCTGCCCCTGGCTGCACACAGATCTATACTGCTGTCTGCAAACTTACTTAGTGAATGAATTTGATCCAGTGTTTTCATTTCTGTTACAGAAATAAAAAATAAATAAAAAATTCTTAATTGTATGAGTAACCATTCATTTTCCTTATTGTGCTCTTGAGATAACTTGTTAAGTTAATCCTGTCTTCATTTATTTTATCATGTGTTCATGTTTAAATGCTGATTTTGTGAACATCTGTTTCAATCACTTGCAAACCCATTACTTTTATGAGCCTTACATATTTTAGATAGATTTAGTGTTGACCTTTCTTGGGAAATTGAATGGTTTTGTTTTAATTAACATATCTATAATTGATATTGTTGTTAGTGCCACCATGGTATTCTGTTAAATTAAATGTTGTGTCTTGGCTGATAATCTTGCTTAACCAGACTAAATCAGATGAATATTATTTAACTTTTCTTAGCTTTGAAACAAAAGGTATCACTGAACCCTTCAGTACTAGACAGTTATAAATTGACAGTCAATTTAAACACACCATTGGCATAGTTGTTAAGTTTTATTTTCTTTTTTTCTGGTTGTTTCTTCACTTTACTTGCCATCATACAATACAAATCAATTATGCTCTCTTACTAACTGCTCTGAGACTGCTGAGAAACCCAACACTTAGTTTGAGATAAATGATGAACTATTATCTATCCCATTAAAAAAAAAAAGTTTTCTCCACAGAAAAGCAGTATGGGTGAATTTGATTTCCACTGCGCAGAGAAATTATCAGAGTCAGAGAAAGTGTCTACTAAGTTTTGCTCCATGACATATACATACTGACTGTGGAGCACTCTAATTTTCTCTGAAGAACGAACTATTCTTACTATGCATCCATCAGCTATTTTATTGTAAATCCAGGTTCGAATGCATAGCTTCAGAGAAACAGCATGAGTCACTGACGGTTTTCACCTTGGGGCTGAGCTCAACTCGGTCGTCCTTAAAGAGAGTATAAACGAAATATCCAGTGAAAGTGGAGACTATTTTAAAGCCCTTAGTTTAACGAGCATATGGGATGAATTCTCTTTGCATCCTGCAGCAGGCAGCCCTAGTTTAGTACATGGGCTAGTGCATCTCTTTGGTGGTGATGTCAGACAACAGGGAGCAAATGCTAGCCTGGTGAATGACAGGGGCCCCTTTAACCAACTGCCTTTTCCTTTCTGTTTCTTTCAGTAAATCTATGGGCAGAATTACATCACAAGGATGAGGTGAAAGAGCCAGGGGGCTCTAATTACAATTTCCTATTGTTAGAGTTGCTTAAAACTCCTGAATACAAAATGCAAATTGAGGCTGAAATTCTATGTTGCCATTAACCAACTGAGGATTAATTCACTGGCAAGTTTAGGCAAAATGCATTAGGTGTTTTTGAAAAGTATTTTACGTATATTAAAAATACAAAAAATACTTATTTTAACAAACTCTTAAACACAAGTGCTTCAAGCCAAGTACTTTAAATATGGCAAGTATCTCTGCACAGAAAACAAACTTTCTAGCATCTGCAGAGAAATATATCTAACATATCTAGTCAACATATAAGTCTTTGAAAAATTGATGTTAAATGTGCACAGAAGAGATTTTTTCCAATATCAGAAGATAAGATTCTCAAAACCCGTGGGTGCTTGAAGCATTTACCATTTACTCAGGATGCTCGAGGCTCTCACAGCTCAACCTCCTCAGACTAAGAAACAGTCAAAGAAAATAGAGCTGGAGATCTTATGGAGAACTATGAAAGGAAGTCAGTGCTGCTAGCTTGCCAGGATGGAGCAGAAGAGACATCAACGGTACAAATGAGAAAAGATTTTTGCGGGGTGGGGGTTGGGGGGAAGCATGATGGTCATTACAGACCATTTGAATGAAAAGATTGTAACTAAAACACTGAGTAGGATGCAGTAGCTCAGGCCTGCAATGAAGAGAATTGTCAGCAGGGTTTGAGAGAAACTAGGCCATGAAGGAAAATATGAGTGACAGTTAAGTGTCAGGACAGAAACAAACAGCTGGAGTGTCTGTGACAGGACTCAACAAGCCAAGCATGTTGCAGAAGAAACTGCTTGCTTACCCTCTCTGAAGCCCAAAACTCCCAGCAACTGCAACAGGCATGATAGGTGTTGTTGCCACTTGGCTACAGTGATGCTGCAAGTCCAGGAAGGCAATGCCCTTTATGCCTCACTTTGATACTAGGTGATGCTTAGGGTCTGAGGGGACAGAGGAGTTGAGGCTTCAGGATGCTTTGTAAAACTTCAGAAAATTGCACATAAAATACTCTCGTAAAGAATAATTGGTGGAATTATGAGCCCTTAGAAGTAAAGAAATACCAATATTAAGATTGCCAAAGTAATTTCAGTTTAGGTTACTAGAGCATGGTTATTAAATGACCATGAATTTATTTTCATCTCATTGTCCCTCTGTATAAAGAAAAAGCTCATTCTGGGCGTATCACTCAAGTTGTCAACTACCAGGCTGATTAGACTCCGTTGTTTCACCTGTTGCAGGAGTTTGAGGGTGCCACTGGATGGAGAATAGGGCTAGTGGAAGACTAAATACAGCTTTAGTTCTGAAAGCAGTACTTTGGCAGGATCTGTATTTCCAGCTTGTCCTGTCACTGCTACAGCATCTTTGCTATTCCAGACAAGTAGTAAACAACAGTTTTCATAGCCAAACACTAACTGTGCATTGCTATTTTATGGATGGCAATTTAAGACTATATGGATTAAACTGCATAGTGCTGAGCATCCACAGCTGTGAGGTCAGTAATCCAATCCTCTGAACCTATTAAATGACAGGAAATATTAATTATGCTGATAAAATTACCCAGATAGCTTTAAATGGGATAGCTAAAATATCTTTACTGTATTTTATATACATATAAACTATATATATTTTATATATATATACTTTTATTTATATGTTTTATATACTTTAATTATACTTTTTATAACAGGATTCCCATTCCTTAGTTGAACATCTTTGAGTATGATGTCCAACAGTTCTGAATGAAGTCAGAAATGAAGCCCAGACACCTACACCCTTTAGGCCATTTTGAAGCAGTACGTTGTCCAACAGTTCTGAATGAAGGAGTCAGAAATGAAACCCAGACACCTACATCCTTTAGGCCATGTTGAAGCAATCAGCATGTAAGTGGTTGACCTGGTGATGTAGAAAGTTTTGCTGTGGCTATTTCAAAAGGTAAGTCTGCAATAATATAAAAAACAAGAAGCATGGGCAGAGATGGCCAAACTGAAGTCTGCAGGGTGCTTTGTTCTACAGCCAAAACTTGTCTCATTACAGTATCACAGTATCACAGTATGTCAGAGATTGGAAGGGACCTCAAAAGATCATTTAGTCCAATCCCCCTGCCGGAGCAGGAACACCTAGATAAGGTTACACAGGAACGTGTCCAGGAGGGTTTTGAATGTCTCCAAACAAGGAGATTCCACAACCTCCCTGGGCAGCCTGTTCCATCACCCTCACTGAGAAGTTTCTTCTCAGGTTTAAGTGGAACCTCTTGTGCTCCAATTTGTACCCATTTCCCCTTGTCCTTTCATTGTTTGCCACTGAGAAGAGCCTGGCTCCATCCTCGTGACACTCCCCCTTTATATATTTATATACACTAATAAGGTCACCCCTCAATCTCCTCTTCTCCAAACTATAGAGACCCAGCTCCCTCAGTCTTTCCTCATAAGGGAGATGCTCCACTCCCTTAATCATCTTAGTTGCCCTGCGCTGGACTCTCTCCAGCAGGTCCCTGTCCTTCTTAAACTGAGGGGCCCAGAACTGGACACAATATTCCAGATGAGGTCTCACCAGGGCTGAGTAGAGGGGAAGGAGAACCTCTCTCGACCTACTAACCACCCCCCTTCTAATACAACCCAGGATGCCATTGGCCTTCTTGGCCACAAGGGCACAGTGTCGGCTCATGGTCACCCTGTCGTCCACCAGGACCCCCAGGTCCCTCTCCCCTGCACTGCTCTCTAACAGGTCGTTCCCCAATCTATACTGGAACCTGGGGTTGTTCCTGCCCAGATGCAGGACTCTACACTTTCCCTTGTTATATTTCATCAAGTTATTCCCCGCCCAACTCTCCAGCCTGTCCAGGTCTCGCTGGATGGCAGCACAGCCTTCTGGCGTGTCGGCCACCCCTCCCAGCTTAGTGTCATCAGCAAACTTGCTGATAGTACACTCAATTCCCTCATCTAAATCGTTGATGAATATATTAAATAATACTGGTCCCAGTACCGATCCTTGAGGCACTCCACTAGATACAGGCCTCCAACTAGACTCCGCCCCATAGACTACAACTCTCTGGCTTCTCTCCTTCAGCCAGTTCACAGTCCACCTCACTACCCGATCATCCAGACCACACTTCCTCAATTTAGCCGCAAGGATGCTGTGGGAGACTGTGTCAAACACTTTGCTGAAGTCAAGGTAGACCACATCCACCGCTCTGCCATCATCCATCCACCGTGTTATTTCCTCATAAAAGGCTATGATATTGGTCAAGCATGACTTCCCCTTGGTGAAGCCATGTTCACTGCCCCTCATAACCCTCTTATCCTTGATATGCCTTAAGATGGCACCAAGGATAAGGTGTTCCATCACTTTCCCAGGAATGGAGGTGAGGCTAACTGGTCTCTAGTTACCCGGGTCCTCCTTCTTGCCCTTTTTGAAGACTGGAGTGACATTTGCTTTCCTCCAGTCCTCAGGCACCTCTCCCGTTTCCCAAGACTTGGTAAAGATGATGGAGAGCGGTCTAGCAATGACCTCCGCCAGTTCCCTCAGCATCCGCGGGTGCATCCCATCTGGACCCATGGATTTATGGATGTCCAGATTGCTCAACTGGTCTTTAACCCATTCCTCATCGACTAAGACAAACCGCTCCATTGACCTATCTTCATCTGAGGTCTCAGCGGTACAGGGCTCTTCAGGACTGCCTCCAGCAGAGTAGACAGAGACAAAGAAGGCATTAAGTAACTCTGCCATCTCTGTATCTTCTGTCACCAGGGCACCCGTCCCATTCATCAGCGGGCCTACATTGCCTCTGGTGTTAGTTTTACCTGCCATGTATTTGAAAAAGCTCTTTCTGCTGTCCTTGACCCCTCTCGCCAGCTTTAATTCCAAGGAGGCCTTAGTCATCCTAGCAGCTTTCCTACATCCTCTAGCAGCAGCCTTATATTCTTCCCAAGTGGCCAGCCCTTCCTTCCATGACCTGTAAACTCTCCTCTTCCACTTTAGCATACCCAGCAATTCCCTATTTAGCCACGCAGGTCTCCTGACCCTCTTCCTTGACTTCCTACGTGTCGGGATGCTCCGATCTTGAGCTCGGAAAAAGCAGTCCTTGAACGTCAACCAACTATCTTGGGCCCCTTTACCTTCAAGCAGCCTAGCCCATGGGATTTCCCCTAGCAATTGCTTGAAGAGGCCAAAGTTTGCCCTGCTAAAGTCCAGGGTTGCGATTCTACTTGCTATTCTACTGACCCTACCACACAAGATCCTGAATTCTACCATCTCTCATTACATGGAGTGGCTTTCTCAACTGCCTCAAATTACACCAAAGACAGCTAAAGCTACAGTCATTACCTTGCTGTTTACCAGTGTTTTACATAACCAGTTGGTGAACTTGAACTTGCCACCATGAATGTGAGTGTGAAGCTATACAAAGAGAAGTGTCAGACCTATCTCTCTAGTAAACCAAAGTTCCTTTTTTCTACAAAATGCTTTGAAAACTTTTGATTCTCTGGGCTCAAAACTGTGAAATGCTGAACAGCCTCTGCTGTAGAATAGCATGTAATTCAAACCTACAATTCACTTTTTCATCCTTAAAATGAAATACATGCCCTAAAAGGATTTTCTCTCACTTCTAGAGATTCAATAAGAATTTATTTTTAAAACATTAGACCAAATGAAAACCACCATGCTACCAAGAGCCTTTTGCAGACAGGGAAGGCACTGGAAATGTGGCAGAACTCAACCAGCATGGAGCATTTTGCTGCATCTGAATATAGGTATAGGTATTCTACCAATTAATTCTGCCTGCAAGCATGATTTCTTTGTAAGCTACCTACAAATGTCTTTATTTCTTCAGTTATTTTTTTTTTCTGTTAGAAAAAGACGTTTTAAATTATATACATAAATCTGGATTTTACTGCTTTAGTTTTATTAAGTCAAAATATATTACTGTTAGAATTAGTTCCTTTCTACTTCCAAGCAATGGCTGAGCTGCATACCTGCAAAGATGATTAACACTAGAGAGAAGACACATGCAGACATTCTCTAGTTAATACTTCAGTGCTGAAACTGCCCACCTGACCAATAAGCCAACATATCTTTAAGAAATTAAATAATGACTAGTAGAAATACCATCCTTTAAAAATGCACACATACACAAAATAGAGAAAAAGATAATACACATCTACCTTCCATAGTTTCGGTATATTGGGTGTTCAATACCTGAATCTAATGCCTGCATATAGCTCTGCATAGGCAAGCCCTACCTGACTGCAATATAAATAATCATTAGTATGACCAACCAACCAGTATTTTTCACTGATAACTTCATTATGGATTTCAGGGGGGCACAGTAATTTTTGTATGGTGATTTGTCTGTAAATACTCATGACAGGGGTCTTAAACAAATTGCTTGATTTACAGAAAGCTCTTTCTAGTTTTAAGGATAAAAGTTGCAGCAACTCTTCAACTAAACAAAGGTACAGTTCTTCATTATTTTGCTTCCCCTTGAAGTTTGGAAACAGGACACCACAGTCCAGCAGAGACATTTTCTCCGCAAAGTACTTAAGTGGGTTTCTGAAATTAAAGAGATGTTCTTTTGTACTCATTATGCTACTGCCTGTAGTTAAATATCCAAGCAGACCTGTAGGAAGAAGAGGTAAGAAAGTCTCCCACAGTGGGGCAAATATGTCTGTGAAGCCTTAACACAGTTGTTTTCAGAGAGGTTACAAAGATAAACACAGTGTAGAATAGAGAAGAAAGTATGGTTATACGCTGATATGTTTACAACCTCACATACAAGAGTAGAAGAAATTATACCCTAGGGATCAGAATACCTTCCTATGGCTTTGCTTTGATACTTATTTTGATTCAAGATCCAGTTTCATCTGTTCTGTTCGTCCGAACACACGAACCTTCCAAGGTACATTTAAAATCTCTTCCATTTCAGACAGATCCAATCATGGATTTTAATGAACTGCTGTAGAAGGAATAGGGGTGAAGGTGTTGACCATCTGACCCAGAGCTGAAAGAGTTTAACATGGGTTTACTATTACTGCAAATAAAATAGTATCAAGAAAGAATGTTAAATTATCTTTTTCATTTCTATTATTACTACCAGAGAAATAGTCGAAGTGTCAATATTCGAAAGAACATCCAGGTACACGTATGAGGTTTTGGCCACTACAAAAAGTAAATAAGTCACTCCTGTCCTTAATGCAGGAAGGATCCCTCCAGTATATTTTCTTGCACTTTGTCCTAACTAGTTTTAACAATCTCATGATAAATGGTTGAAGCTCTGTTGGCTGGGCTATATCTTATTGTCTGAATACAAAATAATAAAAATACCTTTTTTTGTTTTGAATGCCAACCTCTTATTATTCATTATGGATTTAGTCCATCTTGATGTTTCCATCTAGCATTTATCATAATATGTGAGAATATAGGCTATTCTTATTTTTATTCTGGCCATTGTTTATCCATAGAAGCATCATTAAAGCTTTTCCCAAATCCATTTTGTAAATGCACTGTGCTACTTTGAGAATTTCAGTCTTGGTTTTTATCAGTTTCTGTGGCTTTCCTACGGTTCTCTGGGTTCTCTAGTATGTCCTAATACATAAAATGCCCATATAAGACTGCAGATCTATTTCCATCATTTTCACTATTTTCACCTGCTTCCTCAATCCATGGCATCAGGCTTTGTTCACACACATTAGAACTTCATGGCATGTTACATGTTTCCTTTTCATTAATCTGAAGTTTGCCGTTGAATGGTTTCTTTGACTATCAACTTGCTTACAACTGCCCCCTTGCTCCATTATAGTCTTCAAACACGATTAAAATGGGGACCAGATCCTCACATGGCATCTAATTTACTATTGAGGATGACTAAGTTGCATCTATGTATCGGTTTTTAATACCTTCTGAAGAGGATGCAAGAACAAAAGTACTGTCCAAATTACATGTGTTAGTCTAAAATGAATACATTTTTCTGAAGGCATTGATCATTAGTTTAATGACTAAAGCCACCTTTAACAAAACATGAGGTAAAGCACATTAGACTACATTTTTGACTTCCAGATCAAATAAGTTAAAAATGCTGTGCCATCAGGTGCTCAGCTAAGCCTTGTGGAAAGCCTGTCAACAGCCTACTGTACATCATCCAGAATGATATGAATGTTTAAAATATGCAGTGTAAATACAGTCTTCTTCCAGAATGGTGGTTTACACCTTGGAAACAAAAGATTAAAAGCAGTAGTAAGAAAAATAAAATTATTATGTCCATATAATGGAGACTTTGCATCATAGCACATCAGAATATCACCAAAAATAATATATATCATGATGTCAAGCCTTTGAAAACTACTAGAAAAGTAGTTCCTAGATATATTTTAGACCATGTGCAACAAGATACTGTAGGTGGGGCTCATAGGAATGTAGCACTTCATAACAGTTTCCAAGAGTCCATACTGAGTTTTGAATAAGCAGAGAACGTAGAAGTGGGTGGGATGAGAAATCTGGATTTCATTACCCCTTGATGAGATACAACTCCACAGGATGGGGATCAAGAGCTGAATTCCAGACCATTTCACTCCATCTTGAGACAAGGGGGCACAAAATCACAAAATGGAATATATAAAAACCTTTAGAATCAGTTTTAAGTAATATTAAGTTTGATGGCTTTGTAACAGTAGCAATGGAAAATTATTGAGGTGCATGATACATAGAGAAGAAAAAAAGAATACAGCTAGAGAACATACTGAGAATTCTCACAAGATAAATTGTTATAGTTGGCATAGTTTTAAGAAAAACAGTCTAGAAGAACAGGACACAGGGATAAGGAGTATCTGGGAACCACAGGTGTCCAGGGTCGGCTACAGTTAAACTAACTGATAAGTAGGAGGACAGGAGGATTATTATGTCTCTGGTGCTAACGAACCAATTAAACTGGTAAGAGCATCTACTGCGCGTGCTTCAAAGGCTGCCAGAAGTGATGAAGATTGTTGGAAGAAGTAAACGACCCTCAGAGACCAGCACCACAACTCTGTATGCATGCGGGGAACTCTCTGGAAAATGATGTAATCCATATGTAGCCTCATGAATATGTATGTATGCCCAGGAACTATATGAGGATGGCTTGTGTAGCAATACGGGGACACACGTTAGGAGGAGCTATCCCCCGTGTCTCCCAGCACCGCAATATAGAATACCTGCTTGTCAGCTTGAAAACTTTGTTATCAACTTCGTTCCTGGAGTTTTCTCCAAATCAATTTGGCAGATCCCAGATGGGACCCTCTTCTCGGCTACAGGACCCGCTGAGGACAGGGCTCCCTAGGGCCCTCAGGAATTTTTCCCGGAGGGACCCCGTAACTCATTCGGATCACTGCAGGAGCAGACAAGGACCATCTCATAAAAGGTATACTTTTCTTTTATATAGTTTGTAAGGTGCAGGGGGCATCTTGGTTTGGTAAATTGGTTTGGTAAGCATACTCATGGTTTGGAAGCCTTCCGTAAATTGAGATAGGAAATCTCGTAGGTAAAGGCGTATACCTGGCTGCTAGTGTCCATTTGGTATACACCCACAAGAAGCAGGGGGCTTCTTGTGGTTTGGGTCCTGCAAGACGCAGGGGGTGTCTTGTGGAAATGGTTTTGGATCTTGTTGGTATTTGATTTATTTTGTGGCTTGTTACGTTAAGGATTTTGGTCTTGTGATTTTGGTATCAGTGACAGACTGTTATAACTAAGCAGGCGGCATCTTGGGATTTGGGTCTTACAAGATGCAGGGGGTGTCTTGTGGAATGGTTTTGGGTCCACTGTGCTATCAATAGCCCATAAGGGATTTGATTCAGTGATGCTGTCAGCGTGGGTCTCTGAATAGGTTAGTAGAATCATCCTCCAATACAGTGGGCTGTCCAGTATGGTTCCCACAGTGGGATGCAGACAGGCTGGTCGGACACAAGGGTCTTATCCTTCTTGGGACACTGACAGGCTGGTCAACTATAAAGGGTTCAAGGAAACCCCCCTATTAATGTTACAATATGATCTGAACCATAGGGGTTAGGACGTATTGCTTTTGGTTCTACTGGTATTCGCCTTATTTTGTGGCTTGTTACAGTAATGATTTTGGTCTTGTGATTTTGGTACTGGTGACAGGATGTTATAACTGTGTTATTAACTGTTGTTTGTTTGGTTAAATTTAAGTCTCTGTCTTTGTCTTAAGTGTTGTAACTGTGTGGAGTATGTCTGGGGGATCCCGTCTGTGTGTGTGTGTGAATGTGAGATTGATAATGGAAAATCAGCAGAGTGAAGAGATCTTGAAAAAGAATCCTTTTGGGTGCATTTTAGCACACTGGAAAGAACTTGGAGGGTCTCCTGGGGGCTTAGTAGATAAGAAAATATTGGTAAAATATTGTAACCAATGGTGGTCTTTGTATACTTTGGAAGATCAGGAAAAATGGCCTAAAACTGGAACTCTGAACTATAATACATTGTTACAATTACTGTTGTTTTAATGGAGCAAGGAAAATGGGATGAAGTAATGTATGCAGATATGTTTTTCACTTTAAGAAATCATACAGAGTGACAGACTGAATGCAAAGTTAATATAGCTCCGCCAGATTCCTTAATTTTGGCTTTGGAAAAGGACAGGGAAAAACTGAAAGTTAAGCTGGAGATGCTCAGCCTGTGATATTGGGGAAAGATGTTTAAAGTTAAAAAACAGTAATCAGGAAGTTAGGGTGGAAAATCATGTACCACAGATACCTCCGAGAGGAGCACCCTCTGCATCTGTCCTATCTGATATTGATAAGGAGGAAGACATTGCTGTCACTGGCAACAAGTGGCACATTCACATTCAGAGTTAAGAAGGGGTTAAATCAGAAGTGCTGTTGCAGAGGCAGGCATCTGCAGGCCCTGCAGAGCAGGGGGAGCCGCTGTGAGAAAAAGGGAAAAAAAAGGGAAAATCAAGGGGGAAAGGAGGGGAGCTCGAGCAGCTCCTGTGTTTGAGCGTGGGAGGAGGAATGTCGGGAGGAGGTGGGGGAGTGGGCTCCTCTTCTGGATCGGTGTGTGTGCTATGGGGAGTTTGGACCCTGGAAGTGAGACTGCCCTCGGGGGAGGGGGCAGTGCCATGGAGTGGCTCCGGTGACTGAACTGGAACCTGGGGAATCTACCCTAGCAGATCCACTGGTTACATTAAAACTAGGGGCTAGAGGAAATAAAGTGGAATTTTAGTGGGTACAGGAGCAACTTACTTGGTGTTAAATCAGAGAGAAAAGAATTCGTTACAGATGTGGGAGCTACTAGCCACCAAGAAGAAAAAAAAAAAAGGCATTCTTTCTGAAACCTTTAAAGTACAAATTGGGAAAACAAATAGGAATGCATAAATTTTTATGCATGCCAAATTCTCTAAAATCTTTATTAGGATGAGAAGCAACATATAAGGAAGGTAAAATGGAATTCAGAGTTAAAAACAATCAATTAATTGCAGTTTTGAGTTTATCTTTAATTCAACAGAAAAGCAAAAAGGAAGACCTCCCTGAAATAGAAGAAATCCTTAATCAGGTATATGTGGGAATATGGGCATCTGATGTTCCAGGTAAGGTGAAAAGTGCTTTGCCTGTTAAAGTGGAAATAAAAAAGGGGGCCCTATCCAATTAGAATAAAACAGTATCCCTTAAAATTAGAAGATCAAAGGGAATAAAAAAAATAATTGATAAATTTTAAAATATAGATTATTAATTGAATGTGAATTGGAATATAATACTCCTATCTAGACAGTAAAGAAATATGATGGGAAAAGTTGCAGATTGGTTCACAATCTCAGGGCAATCAACAAAACTGCAGAGGATATTCGTCCAATAGCAGTTAATTCGCATGACTGATTGACTAAATTGAATAATAATCAGAAATGATTTGCAGTCCTGGATTTAAAGGACGCATTCTTTTGCTTACCATTGGCCAAAGAAAGCCACAATTATTTGCTTTCGAATGGGAAAATCCTGACACAGGAAGGGAAACTCAATTAACTTGGACAGTATTATCTAAAGGGTTTAAAAACAGTCCAGCAATTTTTGGAAATCAGCTAGCATGAGAACTAGAATCATGGAAGCCACCTACTCAGGGACTCTGTTACAATATGTGGATGACCTGTTAATTGCTCCAGAAACAAAGGAAGAATGTATCCAGTGGACAGTGGAATTATTAAATTTTCTGGGACTGAATGGTTATCGGGTATCCAGACAAAGGCCCAACTAATCCAAACCCGAGTTTCCTACCTAGGATATGAAATAACAGGAGGACAGAGAGAACTTGGAACTGCTAGAAAAGAAGCCATTTGCAAGACTCCATGACCGTCGACTGTCAAAGAGCTCTGGACATTCCTGGGAATGATGGGTTGGTGCAGACTTTGGATCCATGATTATGGTGTTCTGGTAAGACCACTATATGAACTGTTGAAAGGAAACTCTCCCTCTTTAGAATGGACTGATACAGCAGAGAGGGGTTTTAGAAATTTTAAAACAGACCTAATGAGAACTGAAGCCCTGTGGCTTCTGGACGTGACTAAATCCTTTTGGCTATATTCCTGTGAAGAACAGGTAATAGCTTTGGGGGTCCTTGCTCAGAAACTAGGACCCTACAGAAGGGCAGTGGCATGTTTTTCAAAACAGCTGGATGAAGCAAGCAAAGGATGGCCCAGATGCCTAAAAGCTATGGCAGCAGTTGTCACAAATATTGAACAGGCTCGCAAATTCACCTTGGGACAAAAGATTACTGTACTAGTGTCCCATGTAGCATCAGCAGTCCTGGGGCAGAAAGGAGCCCACTGGTTATCTCCTTGATGTTTTCTTAAAATACGAGGCCACCATTGTAGAACAGGATGATACAGACATTGTGGTCACTAACATTGCGAATCCAGCATCCTTTTGCAGGAACAAATGACAGAACCACTAACAAACGACTGCTTGAGCACCATAGAGACTGTATATTCGAGCCGACCAGACTTGAAAGAAAAACCTCTGGAAGATGCTGATTCTTGGTTTACCGATGGTAGTAGCTTCATGAAAAATGGTAAACAAAAGGCAGGATATGCCGTGACCACCACTTCACAGGTAAAAGAAGCTAAACCTTTACCTGCGAACACCTCTGACCAGAAGGCAGAAGTAATAGCATTAATAAGAGCCCTGGAACTGGCTAAAGATAAAAGGATAAATATTTGGACTGATTCTAAATACGCATTTGGTGTGGTCCATGCACACGGTGCTAACTGGAAAGAATGTGGACCTTTGAACACACAAGGGAAACAGATTAACCATGCTACAGAAATTCTACAATTACTGGAAGCTGTTCAGCTACCTGAAGAAGTAGCTATTATGTACTGTAAAGGGCATCAACAACGTGACTCTGATCAGGAAATTGGAAATAATTTGGCTGATTTTGAAGCCAAACGAGCAGCTGAACAATTTCAAATCATGTCCTTAATCCCTGATGGCAAACTAACAATTGAAAAATCTAAACCTAAGTATTCAAAAGAGGATACAAAATTGATTGAGGATCTAAAAGGACAGGAAAATAAAGAGGGTTGGGTTCAGATACCTGATGGGCAAATTGTAATCCCCTATAACCAGCTTTGGAAGTTCAGGAAAAACATAATAAAACTCTTTGGGGTAGCAACTCTTTGCATAAATATTTAGACGAACAAATTGTCAGAAGGAATCTATACACCACAGTTCAGTTAGTGACAAAACAATGTCATCTATGTCTTAAGAATAATCCTAAGACTGAAAATAGAAATCAAATTGGGATAACTGGTAGAGGAAGTTATCAAGGACATCAGTGACAAATAGATTTTTCTGAATTACCAAGAAAACGGGGTTGTCGATATTTGTTGGTGTTAACGGATACTTTTCTGGCTGGCCAGAAGCATTCCCTTGTAGGATAAATAACGCAAAACAAGTGATTAAAACATAATTTAACGAGATAGTACCTCATTTTGGGGTGCCAGAGGCAATTTCTTCTGACTGAGGCTCACACTTTAGTGCAAAATTGTCACAAGAAACTAGCAAAAAATTATAAATTGATTGGCCTCAGGCCAGTGGGCAAGTAGAAAAGATGGTTCATTTGATCAAACAACAGATCAAACATCTGATCAAACAACAGCTTCATTTGGAGCTCGGCTCAGATACCTCTATACAAATGCTCGTAGCATGGGAACAAACAAGAGGAATTAGAGATGTGTGCTCGTCTATGGGGGTATGACATTATAGACATCACAGAAACGTGGTGGGATCGCTCCTATGACTGGAGTGTTGGAATAGAAGGTTACAGACTCTTTAGAAAAGACAGGACTGGCAGGCGCGGAGGGGGAGTTGCCCTTTATGGTAGGGATAGGCTGGAGAGTATGGAACTCTGGAGACAGGTGAGCAGATAACAGACAGCTTGTGGATTAGGGTTAAAGGGAAAACAACGATGGGAGACATTACTGTGGGGATATGTTATAGACCATCTGATCAAGAGGAATCTGCGGATGAAGCACTCTATAGGCAGATAGGAAAAAAGTCTCACGCTCACAGGCCCTCAATCTCCTGGGGGACTTCAACCACCCTGACATCTGTTGGAATGACGGTACGGCCCGGCACAAGCAATCCAGGAGGTTCCTCGATTGTGTGGAAGACAACTTCCTTCTGCAAGTAATAGAGGAACCGACAAGGAGAGGTGCCATGCTTGACCTTGTGCTCACCAACAGGGAAGGGCTCATTGGAAATGTGGCACTCCAGGGCAGCCTTGGTTGCAGCGACCACGAGATGGTTGAATTTGAGATCCTCAGGACAGTGAGAAGAGCGTGCTGCAAGCTCACTGCCCTAGACTTCAAAAGAGCAGACTTCAGCCTCTTCAGGAACCTGCTTAGTAAAGTTCCATGGGATATAGCCCTAGAGGGCAGGGGGGCTCAAGACTCTTGATTGGTCTTTAAGGATCACCTGCTACAAGCTCAGGAGTGTTGCATCCCAATTAGAAGAAAGTGCAGCAGGAGGGCCAGGAGACCTCCTTGGATGGATAAGGAGCTGCTGAGGAAAATTCAAATGAAAAAAGAGCTTTATAGAAAGTGGAAGCAAGGACAGGCAGCCTGGGAAGAGTACAGGGTTACTGCCCGGGAAGCTAGGGACCAGGTTAGGAAAGCTAAGGCCCAGTTAGAATTAAACTTGTCTACGGATATTAAGGATAAGAGGAAGGGATTCTACAGGTACATAGCAAATAAAAAACAGATTAGGGAGAACGTAAGCCCCCTCAGGAAGCTCTCGGGTGAACTAGCTACACAGGATTTGGAGAAGGCTGAGGTTCAGAATGACTTCTTTGCCTCAGTCTTCTCTAGCAAAGGCTCCGACAGCACCACCCAAGTGTTGGAAGGCAGACTCAGGGACTGTGAGAATGAAGACCTTGGGCCCACTGTAGGAGAGGAATTGGTTCGAGACCATCTTAAAAGTCTGAATGTGCACAAGCCCATGGGTCCTGATGAAATCCATCCGCGGGTCCTGAAGGAGCTGGCAAATGAAGTTGCTAAGCCACTGTCCATCATATTTGAAAAATCATGGCAGTCAGGTGAAGTTCCCGACGACTGGAAAAAGGGAAATATAACCCCCATTTTCAAGACTGGGAAAATGGATGACCCGGGGAACTACAGAGCAGTCAGTCTCACCTCTGTGCCTGGCGAAATCTTGGAGCAGATTCTCCTGGAAGGCATGCTAAGGCACATGAAAAACAACAAGGTGCTTGGTGACAGCCAGCATGGCTTCACTAAGGGGAAATCCTGCCTGACCAATTTGGTGGCCTTCTATGATGGGGCTACAGAACTGATGGACAGCTGTAAAGCAGTTGATGTCATCTACCTGGACTTGTGTAAAGCATTCAACACTGTCCCACACGACATCCTTGTCTCTAAATTGGAGAGACATCAATTTGATGAATGGACCACTCGGTGGATAAAGAACTGGCTGGATGGCCACACACAAAGAGTTGTGGTCAATGGCTCAATGTCCAGCTGGAGACCAGTAACGAGTGGTGTCCCTCAGGGATCAGTGTTGGGACCGGTCTTGTTTAACATCTTCGTCGCTGACATGGACAGTGGGATTGAGTGCGCCCTCAGCAAGTTTGCCGATGACACCAAGCTGTGTGGTTCGGTTGATACACTGGAGGGAAGGAATGCCATCCAGAGGGACCTTGACACGCTTGTGAGGTGGGCTGATGCCAACCTGATGAAGTTTAACCATGCCAAGTGCAAGGTCCTACACCTGGGTCAGACCAGTCCCAGACACAGCTACAGGTTGGGCAGAGAAGAGATTCAGAGCAGCCCTGCGGAGAAGGACTTGGGGGTGCTGATCGATGAGAAAACGAACATGAGCCAGCAGTGTGCGCCGCAGCCCAGAAAGCCAACTGTAACCTGGGCTGCATCAAAAGGAGTGTGACCAGCAGGTCGAAGGAGGTGATCCTGCCCCTTTATTCTGCTCTCGTAAGACCTCACTTGGAATATTGTGTACAGTTCTGGTGTCCTCAACATAAAAAGGACATGGATCTGTTGGAGCAAGTCCAGAGGAGGGCCACGAGAATGATTAGGGGACTGGAGCACCTCCCATATGAAGATCAGCTGAGAAAGTTGGGGCTGTTCATCCTGGAGAAGAGAAGGCTGCATAGAGACCTCATAGCAGCCTTCCAGTATCTGAAGGGGGCCTATAGGGATGCTGGGGATGGACTCTTCATTAGGGACTGTAGTGGTAGGACAAGGGGTAATGAGTTAAAACTTAAACAGGGGAAGTTTAGATTGGATATAAGGAGGTAATTCTTTCCTGTTAGGATAGTGAGGCACTGGAATAGGTTGTCCAGGGACGTTGTGAATGCTTCATCCCTGGCAGTGTTCAAGACTAGGTTGGACGAGGCCTTGAGTAATATGGTTTAGAGCGAGATGTCCCTGCCCATGGCAGGGGTGTTGGAACTTGATGATCTTAAGGTCTTTTCCAACCCTAACTATTCTGTGATTCTATGATTAGTAAAATATGTCAGGAAATGTATTTATATTGGTACCAAGGTTTACCACTGGCTCTATTAAGAATTTGAACTAAACCTCAGTCAAAAGAAGAGGTTAGCCCATTTGAGATTTTGTATGGAAGACTATATCAGTCCCAGTTTAAAGGAGAAATTCTTCAGGAAGTGGCGGAAGGCTATCTCCGATAGTTTCTGATCAATCTCGGAAAACTATTGGAGGAGATAAATAAGGGAATAGTAGGGACAAGATCAAGAGGTTTGGATTATCTGATTCACCCTTTCAGATCTGGAGGTTGGGTTTATGTTAAGAATTTTTCAGGAGATCCTCTACAGGAGAAGTGGAGCGGACAGTACCAGATATATTGACCACCTTTACATCAGTGAAGATAAAGGAACAACCTGCTTGGATGCATTATTCAAGAATAAAGAAAGCACCAGAGCCAGAGAAGACATGGTGGATCAAACCTTGAGTACCCTTGCGTATGAAATTTCATCGGTCATAATTTGGACTCATATGATAACTGGCGCACAAGCTTGGGACCAGAACTTACACCTGAAATTAGTGCAGAATGTTACTAATGTTTTAATCGTAGTGACTGTTGGGTGTGTGCACAGTTGCCTAAATCAGGAGAAAGCCTGGATCCCCCATTAATTTGAATTCCAATTCCTAACACTGTCTTATGGACAAATTTGTGGGTGAACACTAGCAATCTGTATTCGAAGGAAAGGTTAACATTTGGAATAGTTAATCCTAACCGAGGTGATAAATATTACACCTGTGCACAAAGATGTATTACACCAGGAACCAGGGTAGGAGATCATGCTTGTTTAAATGCCACAGATGTAGGTCACCATTCAAATTGCAATCATAAAATTAATATAGATGGTATTGTAGTTCAGTAGTGGCCCATTCCTAAAGGGAAAGGATGGTACCCGTTATGTGGAAAAAATGCTTATAAGATTTTACCCCCCAGCTGGAAGGGGGCATGTGCCTTAAGTGCTGTAATACCCAATTTTACTATTATCAACAGGTACCCTTCCAGGACCTGGATTAGAAGTTTTGCTAAACAAATTAAGTGAAGGTTTAACCCTATTATTGAACGGCACATCGCATTTCATAGTTTTGTAAGATGACTACTTCCATCTTTAGCAGTAAGTGAATTAGAGAAGGCAATTGTATATATGTCAGCAACCATAGAGGAAATGGAAAGTAAAAGCATCAATATAATCCAGGCAGGACAACAAGAGATAACTAGCCTATCTAAACATGTTACTGGCATCACAAAGAGGGGTTTCTTTCATAATCAATGAAAATTGTTGTTCCTATACAGACTAAAGGGGCAGAATTAAAACAGATCTGGAGGAAACTGGAAATAAACTAAGATATTTCATGAAATGGCCATGGATGACACCTCCTGGGGTTTTGAAGACATATGGAAAAAGTTAACTTCATGGTTACCAGATCTCTCCTGGTTGAGGCAACTGGTTGCAGGAATATTGGTGTTAATTATTTTAATATTGATTACTTGTGGTATGATACAATGTTCCCTCTGGTGTTGTAAACGGTCTATGATAAATTATGAAGATTGGAAAAGGAATGAAATTACGCACCAAGTAGAAACAGGAAATTATTTCGAAAAGACTTTTGATGGTAATGGTAATATATAAAATATTGCAAAAGAATTTGCAAAAGGACAGAAAAAAGTGGGAATTTGAGACAAGGGGGCACAAAATCACAAAACAGAATATATAAAAACCGCAATAAAGAATACCTGCTTGTCAGCTTGAAAACTTTGCTGGCAAGTTTGTTCCTGGAGTTTTCTCCAAATCGATCTCCTGGCAGATGTAAGCCGTAACCAGAGGAGGGAGGGTGTCATCAGCATTGATACCATCTGAGAAGCACAGAAAAAGGACATTTGTAATTTTCATGATAACTCAAGCAAAAATGCAGTCCTGAGAGATATCAAGGGCTTCCTGAGAAGTACTAAGAACATGCTTTCACTCTGTAAAAAAAAATAAAATAAAAATCTACATTTTTCAGGTTTGGCTCTCTCTAAGGGAAGTAGAGGACAGGAACTGAAACAATATTTATTTTCCTGACCAAAAAAAAACCCCAACATAAGTCCCCCACATTTTATCTTTCTCCACATTAAATGCTCTGGGTTTAATCATGGTATGTTGCAAAAGCATAAGCTCCTCCTACCTTCCTAAATAAATAAATGCCCAACTCTAAATGTCACCCCAATTTCTGCTGAATCAGAAGTATTGGCAGAAGTTGGTTTTGATAACCATGCTGTTAAAACAAGACTTGGTCATAAAGAACAAATATCAGTAAGTTAGATTAACACTGGAGTACTGGAAATACCTCTCTAGTTCAGAGAAAATCCATTCCCCATTTAATAACTTACAATTACTTCAAACCAGCAGGGATAGAGGGAGAACTAAAATGGAGATTTCCTTCTTTTTTTTTTTTTTTTTTTTTACATAAAATGCATTACAAGATCACACAATCAATAATACTCAGCTCCCTGAGCAGGATCCAATGGATGTGCATTAAAATTTAGAGAGGGCAGTGAAGAAGCACATTTATAAAGATCAAGTCACGCCCATGGCCTTAAACTCTGACCAAAGAGGATAAGGGTGAGGAAAATCCCTTAGAAAACGTGTGGAATGAGTGAGTGATGATAGAGTTGATAAAGACTTCAGGAACACCAGTCAGAAAGACTGACCCTTCCCAGGCACCTGAATGAGAGAAAATGGAAAGCATCCAGAATGAAACAACATCTGTGCCAGAACCCATAAGAAAATAAGACTGGGATTTTTGAGCTGCTCTGAAAGTTATAAATGCCTTATGCCCATTCAGCTTAATTAGGTCACTGGCTCCCTTGCTACTGCTTGAAAATCCCAGCCTCTGAACACACTCCTGATTACTTCTATGCCCAAAGTGTTGGCAGCCGATTAGCAGGTTTCCAGGAGTATATCTTGTTAAGTACGAGTGAATTATGTTATAATTATGGCTAATAAATGTCCGATTTGAGAAAGCCAGAAAGTGTGAAACATGGAAAATGTTTTCTAAAATACAGTGTATCCCCAAAAGAAAACCAACTGTACCTTCACCACTGTGATTTTTAGTTTACAACTCCTTTAAGATATATCAAGATTTCTTTGAAATGAAAATGCTCTACACCCTAACTCCATGGAGCACAAACCAGTTCAGGCCATGCAACATTCTTCACCAGAGAGAAGCCATCACCAGGCAGAAGGACAAAACAGTTCCTTCCATCCTAAAAAGAAGGTAAAGAAAAATGTAAAGGAAGTCATTGCTCCAGGACCACCAAACAGCTGTAGGAACATCTTAGCAGTAAGCAAGCTTTTCCGAAGGAACAGGGCATGGACCTCCTTTTCTGTATTATTCTTGATTAACATGTCCTCCAGCCTGCTGTTTAAGCTTGTTTGAGAAGTGTTTGGGATGGAGAGGGAAATAGCCTTAGCATTTCCCCCCCCCCCCCCCCCCATAAACTGGAAGCAGAGAAACATAGCTTTCCAAGGAGGCTTTGCTTTCGTGCTAGGAGCATGCCAATCCCAGCGCTCTGTAATCACTTAGGGGATATGGACAATCCAGCCTATTATCACACTCTGTAGGTGGTTATCGTTTTCCACTGACTAGCAAGGACCACCAGGCTTCTACCCTAAGGCATTCAGCTTGAATGTCTAAAATTAAGAAACAGCTCATCCACACTCAGTCTTCACTGGTCTTTCACTGGTAACAGTCTGCTAAGGATTAGTAGGATTTCTATCTTAATTACTTGCTGTCGCAGCTCACTCTCTGTTATGAGGTTCACCTTACACTCTGAACTTATTTTCATTAAGGATTTTCACTCAAGATTAAGGACTTCCTCTTCTCCATTTTTCTTCTTCATCCATTTTGTCTATTAAAAAGTATGAAGTGTCAGAAATCAAGAGAAAATACTAGGAGGCAAAAGTTCTTTAATTGCGTTCCAATTGGAACATAGTGGATTTAACAAACCTTAACCCTTTGTCCCATTCTGAAACAGTAGTTTCAAAACACATTTGAGATGTGCTTTCTGCAAATCAATCAGTGTCAATACTGGGTAAACAAATGCACTTTTCCTAACACCCCTCTCCCTCATTAGTGACAAAGCATGCCAGATGATGTACAGCAGTGAAGCCTCCATCCATTCACAATTTCTACTTATGAAAAGCATAATCACCTTGAAAGGGAGAAAAAAAAATATGGAACAACCAAAAAAAATTCCAACAAACATAAAAATAAAGCCAAAGAAATTCTGAAATACTTCATAGTAATTGAAGGAACTACCAAGGAGGCATCAAGAAATAAGGTGACAGGAATTTGAGTTCTGTGATACCGAAAAATTTTTTATTAATTTAACTCATCCCCACCCCTTGATGTCATAATGGTTTTGTTCAGCAGCAAGTCCTGAGTAGTCTCTGGAAATGGACTTTTTCCAGCTGATCCACAAAGAGGTAGAGTTCAGCCCTTTCCTCCTATTTCAGGACAACTCTGAGGCCAGCTTCTGACAACAGCAGAATTCTGGGCTTCCTGAGTTCATCTTACAAAATAACAAAAAAAAAAAAAAAAAAAGGTTAAATTAAAATGCCTCTCCCTCAGTTCTTATTTTTCTAGAGCTAAGTTTGCGCACTTAAAGACAAAAAAACCCTAACTATTCTTGGTCTAAAGTTGCTCCTTAACAAAGGCAAACGTAATTCCTTTTCAGAATAAATTAAATTCAGAGAAGCTGAACTCAGTCATACAAAGGGTCTCTTACCATCTAAAAAAAGAGCTCATGTGATGATGTAGAAGTTACCTGCACCTCATGCACATAAAGAGAAAAAGCTATCAAGAGGTTAAAGATTTAAAACAGGATTCAGTATATTTCTGCTCAGCTGCCAATGCTGTCAAAGGCTTCCAGTGCAACTTCATACAGGTAATTTTTTTCTGAGTGTTAGCTGCCACGTTCCATTTTGAAGAAGAAACAGTTTCTCTTCTCATCATTCATCTGTTACATCTATTTAGTTCACAGGGTTTTTAAGAAGAGGCATTCTGTATATAGGACAGGAATTTCTTGAAGTCGTTTGTCACTACTGTGCTATATAAATATTTAGTCCATATGCACTATCCTAAACTGACTACTGTTGTTTTTTTCTTAGACATATCATAGAATTTTAGTTTTGTACTCTGCCAGTGTTTACAGACTAAACATGTACGTGTGTGTATTTTCCTTATTAAAGTTCAAGAATCAGTCAAAAGTGAGAAAATGGCATAATTAAGGTTGTCTCATTTGTTGCCACAGTGTTTGTTTGCATTACAGCATTTGCGTGATCCTCAGGCAGATTTCTAGGGTCCAGCAGTGCTGTTTATTAACAAAACACTGCTAGTTTTAGATTCCATTTAGGAACAAAATCTGGGCTTTTTGAAATAAAAGCAGGAAGAGAAAGAGTAAGAAAAGGAGCAGATTTCCAGTGGGTGAATGATCTCAGGTCTCCTCTGGGATGCAGAAAGCAATATGGGAAGTGTCAAGAAAGTGCATGGGTAGCATTGGTACTGCCTGTAATAAACAGGACATAATAAGGAAGGTACATAATGCAGAAGAAGGAGAAGGGCTGTTAGTAGACACATGACATCCAGCCGTCATCTACTCCTGCTAGACAGCTTCATTCTCCTATGTCAGCATGTTGCCTAACAACTAAACTGGTGGCCAATTTGGAGTGTGTCTGCCTCTTTGAGTTTATTACTCTCCAATTTAGCTTTTGACAACAAATTCTCATCTGGGCCATGGAAGTCCTTTTCACAAAAACCAACATTCAGATGAACATGTTTCCAAAAAAAGTTGCAGTTTTGAGAAACTAATACCTTCTGGTAAATCAAAGAAACAAAAAAAAAAAAAAGATTTTTTTTTGTCAAAAAATTGACCGGTGCAGTTCCTTTTTTTTTTTTAACTTAGTCAGTCTACATCCTTGCTCAATGTATAACTAGAGCAGAGCTTGCAGAGTGATCAGCTATTCACTTTGTCTTCATTCTGCAGTATGAAGTCCAAAGCTTTGTTTATTTTCCACTATTCAAACTTTACTCTAAAGCCAGACTCATTAATTTCTTCATGTGTTTTTTATATAGTTCATGAAAGGGCTTGACAAACAGAAATTTATTTTTCCTGCATTGTGCTGACAGAGAGTTGAGACAGAGGGATCAAGGTTAAAAGTGCCATTCATGTTGGGTGCTTGATATCATATCACGAAAACTGTATATCATAGACTATTTATTGTTATGCATAGCTTTCTGTATTTGCAGCTCCCTCCCTCTATATTGCAGGTGGAGGGGTCAGTAGTCAGGACTTACCAGCTCTGACCTCCCTTTGGGCACCCAGAAAATAAGGAGCATAACTAAGGACCATCCATGGAAAGCATTTGGCCTGGACAAGGGACACAGTGACAGTCCCAGGATAGTGGGCTGGTTACCCCAGGTGACCATCTTCCATCAGGCTTTCCCCACACAGTACTGATCCTTCCACAGGCACAGCCCATTTGCAGTAGTATGTGAAGCCTTGTTGTGATCCCCCTGGCAGGGGACTTTCTCCCCTGAAGCAGTAAACTCATTTTTCCTAGAAATTTCTGAAAACACATTTATTTTATATGTCTCCTTAATATATGGAAAAATTGTAAAACTGTACCAAAATAACATAAGTTTTGTAAAGTTTTAAACCAGTGTTGATGAAGTATTAAGACAGGGCATAGCAGTGAAAGATTTGTTCTGGCTATAACAAATAGAACTTGAGGGCAGCAGGATGTGGGACAGAAGGGGAAAGGGCTGTCACCAAATTGTCATTGATTTGTTACTTCAAATCCTTTCATGCACACCTATAAGGCAGCACTCCTGTGCTACTGCTGTGATGTGCTTACAGAGCGGTTAATCATAATTACACAATGACATTTCTCTCACTTCTCTCACCTTAGTGAGGCTCTGAGTGAAGAGAGCACACGCTTTGCCAGCCGCAGAGAACCTGAAAAACGTATACTGATCTGCGTTTTGTATTTGGCACTGAGGTCAGCTAATGGAACTCCTCCCTGCTCCAGTAATTGCACTGTTCCACATCAAGCATTCATTTTTCAGATGTAGAAGGATGGATGCATAAGTAGAAGACATTGGTGTCTCTCTACCCAGTAATACTATATATCTCCCTAAGTTGCTTCTATGGTTTTATCTGTGGGCCACACAACAGTTGTAAACATTGAAAGATATCAAACTTGTCTTTTTTATAGGTAAGAATTACAGACGTTGAAATCCTCTTGACTGCATTTATAATGTAGAATAGTTTCTCCTTTTGAAACATGGATAACCTTTTCTGTTTCCTGTTAGCAATTTCTTATTCCCCCCTGTTTAAATGGAAACGCAAGTCTGCCATTTAATAAAACCCCAATAATGATCCTGCTTTAAAGGACAAGGGCTAATCACTTGCTGCTTAACATTCCAGACATGTGGCAGTGGAGAAGAATAAATCAGTTGAACAGCAAGATGCAGCACAACTAATTTTCATGTAAAAGGGGGTGATTGCCTTTTTTTTTTTTTTTTACCATTGTGGTGGTGTTTTTTTTTTTTAAGCTGTTAAAGCCCAAACATTCTCGTCTATCAGTTTATGAATTATTAATAAAAAAGAGAGAAAAGAGGCTTTCTTTTTCTAAATATCATCTGCTAAGCCACCACAGACTGAAGTGCCTCACACTGATTCCTGATTTACATAGTCCCAGTTGGAAGTTAATGAAGACTGCTGAGCCACCTTTCAACATGCAGATAAACCTTCATGTATTTAAAAGCAGGGAATATGTGCTTGTTGCTGGCAAATTATTCATCTAAGATCTGAAGTTTCTGACACCGCCTGCGTCAGATAAACTGTCACCCAAATTGCAAACTAATTAGTGATTCAAACATTTTCGAGCTGATTGATGACAGAATAATTTACGCTTGTTTCTCAGTTTCCAGCTGGCATAGGCTGCTGACTGGAGCCCTAATTAACGCTAGTACATCAGTCATGTTCTGCCAAGGCAGCACATACAATTAAAAGGCAGTTTAAATGGAATATCACATTAAAAAGGCTGGTAGATGCAAATGTGAGGAAACAGCACTTTAGGATAAAATGACAACAGAACCCCACAACCAAAACAGAATGGAACAGGTTTTGGGTTTTTTTTTTTTTTTTGGTTTTTTTTTTTTTTATTTGAAGATTATTTTTTTTAATGGAGAAATTTTATTCCACATAGGCTATTTAACAATATAAAACAAGTGTGGAGGCAAAACACGCACAGTAAATACTTTGTTATTATTCTTCTAACAAGTTTTAACTAGATGCTTTTAATATTTGTTAGAAAATTGATGTACACTTGTATTTTGGATTCCACCTATTTAAAAATTAAATAGAGGGTACCAGTGATAGCTGTGATGTCATTTGATGGCTTGGCTTCACAAGCGAAGATTTGGGAAGGGTTTTACCTATGCTTACTACAAGCACGATGACCAAAGGCAAGTGGGATAGGCAAATCTGGTTGGAAAAAAGACTGCTTAAGCAATCAGGAAGTGTCCAACCAGGACTGTCATCTCCTGGGGCAATATCAAGCAACCCGTACCCTGGTCCGCCTGCATGCAAGGTTTGATATGTAGCTTCCAGTGCACCTTGTCACCTGCCATTTCAACCCTTGCCTGTCCATACAGACAAGTGAGAGTTATTTACAGTGATGGCATAAGACAAAACACAAGTATTGATGTGCACTTGTGAGGAGCATTTACTGGAGCAGCTTTCAAAACTAGATGTTAAATAACAAAGATCTAATCCAAAACTCACTGAAGTCAAGGGACGTGTATGAGATTACTGCAAATATCAACATACCCCTGATTCTTCTTCTCAGGTGAAACTGCTAAATTTTGAAAACAGCACTATTACATGGTAAAGGGTCAGTGGTTCCTGGTGGCATTCTCCTTAACAAATCGTAAAATACTTGGGAAAGACCACTTATTATGTGGGTTTTATGAATTATCATTATTGCTGTGGGTACAAATATAACCTGTGACATGATTCTGTATCAGGCACACCAATTTCTATCTCCCCCACCCGCTCCCAGTTGGACTGGGAGGAGAATTGAAAGAATGTAACTACCATGGGTTGAGATAAGAACAGTCCAGTAACTAAGGTGTAACACAAACCACTGCTGCTGCCACCAATAATAGTAATGGTAAGGCAAATAAGAAGGGAAGAGAATACGATACCACCTGCCGAAAAAAGCCCGACCTAGAAGAGAGTGCCCTTCCAGGTAACTCCCAGTTACATCTTGGGCATAACGTGCTGTGGTATGGAATACCTCTTTGGTCAGTTTGGGTCAGGTGTCCTGTCTCTGCTTCCTCCCGGCTTCCCCTCCTCCCTGGCAGAGCATGAGACTCACAAGGTCCTTGGCCAGACTAAAACATTTGAGCAGTAACTAAAAACATTGGTGTTATCAGCTCTGTTCCCAGGCCAAAAAGTCAAAAACACAGCACTGTACCAGCTACTACGAAGGAGATAAAATGACTGCTATTGCTGAACCCAGGACAGGCATGTATTGCAGCTTGGACCTACAGAAAGACAGTCCTCTGCAGTGCTGTTGTCTGGCAGCTCTTTTATTTTATTAAGCCTATTTTATTATATCCATATTATAACCATGATATCTGTATATCAGTTGCTCTCTAGCTGCCAATCAGTCGGGTAGGAGAAAATGCATTTTGTCATTTCAGTGACAAGAAGTGAGGATAGTTGTAACCCATGTCCTCATTTACATCTGAACTACAAGAGTGTTGGCCATTTGAACCTGATGATCAAGCTAAGGACTAAAACAGTGCTCCTTGACAGAACTTGCAGAAGGTGTTAAGCCTGCAGTGCCAGACCCATCATGCAAAGTATGCTGCATATATGATGACTTTGTGGGGGGAAAAGTTTTCATGAATATAAACAGCCCTGGGGTTTGTACCTTGTCTGCTGAGGTGTTTTTGAGATTATCTATAGCACCTGACAGATGAGCGCTTGGGCATGGAACAAAGAGAAGTCACTGTAGTAACCGCAAGCAGACCTTGAGACAGGAGATGTGTGAAAGCACCCCAATTTGTTTCTAGGAGCACAGGAGACTGAAAGCTCACATCACTCAGTGAAATCAGACTTTGCTGTCAAATGCCATATATTTTCACCTTTAAAATTTTTAGATAAGTAATAATTTACATTACTATAGTGGCGGGAGGGAAGGGGGGTTCATACATCGGCTTTGGCAGCTGAGCTATTTTAAGGAGCTTTACAAATCACTGAATTGGAAACGAGGGGTAAAACTCACCTTAGACATAAATAAGCCCAAGTTTTCTAACTTTGTTAGAACTGGGTGAGATTTTTGCTAAGAGGCATGGTGAAAGCCATGTGCTGCTGACCCTGCTGTAGCCATGGTGCAAGAGTCACCAGAAAACCTTAGACCAGGTTTTAGATGCCATGTCATGCAATTTCTGCCAGCTTGACTGAGGTGTCAAGCACTGAGCTCACCAGTAAGCGCTGAGACACCCTGTATGTGCCCAAGGACAGTGAAATCCTGATGGGCACGGCAGACACGATGCCCAGCAGCTGAGAGAAAGTATTTTAGGGGATGATCTGAAAAGGGAGTGTGAGGAGGGTCAGGCAACAGCTGAGCAATAGTTTTCAGGATTGATATATAAGACATAGGAATGTAAATTTTCACACTCACACTTCCACTCCAACGATCCCCTTCTTAAATGTGGTTTTCGCTGCTTCATGTACAAGCTCAGCTTTCTCCTCAGCTGTACAACATGGTTTAGGGCAACAGGATTATGATCTACATTATAAGAGATGTCTAAAACATCAGTCTATAAGCAAAGAAACCAGTAAGACATAGAAACATAGAAGGGTTTTATTATTAAAAACTCATATTGAGGAAACAGGAAAAATGAATAACATTTTGTGTTTCAATAAGAAAGCATATTCTGCATGGCAAAGGACATACCTGGGCTTGTATCAAAAGGTCTTTCTTACAGATCTCAGAAGAAAGACTGACAAACAATAGTCAGCCATCTGCATGCAGAGCATCAGAAAGCAGAGTTAGAGCTTGTGGGTTAAACGAGTGGAGGAAAGAATCTTTCTGCATCTCCCTCCTCTTCTTGTTTCTGTGCTGTTGCTGATCACAGTGGTGGCTTGTAACGTCTCCCCAGAGAGAAGCAGTTCCATAAGAGAAGGAATTCTGAATTCCCTATGGAAACTCCAACTACTAGTGTGCAATGTAAATACAGCGAGTGCTAGTCAGTTTGTGTTTATAACATATTAACCAAGTGCAGCATCACCTCCCCAGTGGGGAACCCAGAAAAGCCTGAGTGCTCAGACTCTTATGAGCTTCCTGTAAAACTCTCTGTCTAGTGCTGAACAAATGCAAATCTTTCCAATATGAAAAACGTCATCTTCCCTTTTAAAAATGTTTCCCTCAGGTTTCCTAATGTGAAGGCTTGCTTTCTTTGATGAGAATAGAGCCTACACAATTAAGCATGTTTATAACATAATTTGTGTCTGCAACCCAAGGGACAGGAAAGCATTCAGGAAAACAGGTTGGAAGGGTTATTTAAGGGGCTTGGGTTTTTAAGAGGTTTTTTAATATTCTCTAGGCTTAGAATGAAATTTTAACCAATGTCAGCAGCAATTAAATAAGGGCAATACTGTGGGAATGGAAATATAGTGTTGCATTGTCAAACTGTGCACCTTGGAAAGCCAATTTCAGTTCATCGTTTTGCCACAGACTTATGTGACCTTTGGGAAGTTACTTAATCCAATGGCACCTCATTAACCAATTTGTAGAGAGAACAATGACATTTTCTCTCTCTAACAACCTTAGCTGTTCATTTGAACTTGCAAAGTACTACTTGTAGGAACTGTTCCATTCAAGATGTGATTATGCGTATATACTCTTCAGTGCTTAGCCTGAAAACTCTTCAGGATAGTATCTAATGTATGAATACCTAGAGCCAACCTTTTTTTACTGTTTTACCTACAGCTACAAAACTGTCAAATAACAAAAATTTTCTACAATCAAAACCTAGACCACTGAAGCTGTTTTGTAAACACATGGTTTTTGAGCCTTGCTACAGCAGACTCAAGATTTCTGAAGATTTTTGAACGTAAAGACTTTTACTTATTTTCTTCCCTTAAATGACAGCTTCCTCAGAAGTATGAATCCTGTAGTAGGAAGCAAAACACATATGGCTCTATGTCAATATGCATTGACTAATGGGAACTGCCATAACCAACAAAATCCGAATCCTGTCTGGCCCGTTACAGACTTAAGGGAGTGTCTCAGTTTCATTCTCTATCCTTTTAGTTTTCCATTAGGCTTTATTTCTTATTCCTCTATACTTCTAGAAGCAAAATGTTTGAAAAGATCTACAAAATTCAGCCTCCCTTCTGTGGGATTTCAGTCCCCAGTTATGTCAGAAGGCATCACATCCCAGTGGTGCTGGATTTTACACCAGAAGCATCTCAACAAGAAGGTGACTTTCTGCTGGAAGTGGCGGAGACACAAAAGTGAAAGTTAGCCTTGAGGAACACTTCACAGGTAAGGGGAGAAGAAGATGGGAGGAGAAGGAAAAACAAATAAAGGTCTATGGGAAGCTGTGATGTTGAAAACAGTCTTATAAGTGTACCCCTTACAAGTGTACCAAGGACAGATTAAAGAAAGCAATGAGTGGTGTTGGAATGTGGTACTGAAAAATCTGTGATAAAGCAGATAGTAGTAGTAGCAAGACAGGCAGGACCACAACTCTGAACCGGAAAAAAACCTTTTGGTGTAAATCAGCTTTGAGATAGCTCTTTGACTGTCTTGGCCTCTCTTTTTACCTTTAGGGTTTGCAGCTCATGCTTCATTCGTACATTTCAGGATTATATTTTATATGTGTATCAGAGGTGAAAAATAAATACTCTGTGAATTTGGGGAGTTCATTAAAGCAGTTACTGTTCATTAATTATTTCCTTCTGTGTCACTTATGGTGGTCTGAAGGTACAAAATTTGATTGCATCTCGCCAGCATTTAACACCCAAGACAGAACAAGCTGTGCCTAGACCTTGCAAGAGAGAATCTGAGTACTTAACAGCAACAAGCATTAGCAATCACAATAGAAGTAACAAGTAGCCTAGAGGCTTAATATAGATAATAGGAAGCTCAAAGAACAGCAGACACCCTTCCTTTGCAGGAACAGGGCAGTTTCTAACACTCTGCAGACTAACAGTACGATTCTATCTATTTGTTTTAATAGAAATATATTTGTTTTATGAAGGTGTAACTGAAAAAAAAATCAGGCTTATTGTCCACTTGGGAATAATTCACGGTATATTTATAAAGCATAAAGCCAAACATGGTAAAAACTAAAAAGAAAAGAAACTAAAAAGGAAAGAAAACATCCAAGACTAGGAACAGCTATCTGGAAGTGCAGTGGTTTGGGTACATACATGAAATAGCAGGAGGGAGCTTCTGCTTCCTGAGATACTTCCTCTGATCATTTGACTATCAACCTTTTCCTTCTTTTAATCCATTGCTCCTGAAACTCTATAAATAGCCGTTTTGCCTTCAAAGGGTTTATAACTGGTATCAACTACCCTTTTTGTAAAATTGTTCAAGTGTTCTTCCCCATCAGTATCTTCTGTCCCCTGAAATTGTAGTCAGTGCAGGAAATGGGGCCCTCTCCTGCTCTGAAACCTCCTGGTTGTTGTAAAATGTTACTCTCTTTCCTTTTTTCAAAACACAGAGCTGCAGATTTTGTGCACCATGTATATAACAAATCTCTATAAATAGTTTTTCAATAGCATAATACATTTTAAAAGTCATAATATTAACTGAACGTGTTCTAAATGAACAAATTTACTGAAATTAAACTTCCCTTTACGTCCCGTCTCCCCCCCTTTTATTTCTAACACTGATGACTTCCAGACAAGTATCCTTGTCACTCTTTCAGCAAGAGGACCCTAAAAAGCAGGAGGGCTGTGAAACACGGTGTGCATCATAACCAGAAATAATTAATCTCTAAAGTACATGAGAATTTTCCATTTTCCCAGTCTAATGGAAAACTTATTGGCAGAAGAGAGCAATTGTATGTGATTATGTACATACATGCACAAGCGATTTTATGTCACACACACGTACATATATACTCGCATGTGTGTTGCAAGTATATATACATATGTACCAGCGTATGGCCGGAAACTCACCTGCTATAAATAACTAACTTAAATGAAAATCTGGTCTCATACATGTGTCTGTATATCTACTTACATTTCAAACTGAGAAGCATTCTATATTCCAAGACTGTTTTAGATATGCTGGGTGAAATCCCAGTCCAGAATAGCAGTTTTGCTGTAGACTTAATACAGCACTTTAATATCTCTACTTTTTTTGTAAATCGCTTAATCTAGGAATGTAACACTTATTGTAACACGTATTGTAATGCTTGGTGAAAAATATTATGGAAATGGAGGTTAAACATTGATATTCTGTGCTTAAAAATGGTCATGTTGTCTAGCCAAAGTTTCAGGAATTGAGAACTGCATTGTGTTTCATGATTTATCAAGTAGCCAAAAGGAGATGCAAAGCTACTGTTTTTTTACATGGTTTTTGAATATGGCTAGATTACCAGTACTCACTTTGATAAGAAGGGGTCATTTTAACTTGTTCTTAATGGCCAGTCTAATTCCTCCCCTTGAAACAAGAATGAATAGCCATTTCATCAGTGGATGATTCTTACTCAGCCCAGTGGAACTGTAAAAAAAAAAAAAAAAAAAAAAAAAAGAAATAAAATATTTGTTTGTTTCTTTGTTTCTTTGTTTTAAATTCTAATCATAAACAGTACTTGTCAATTCAACAAAATCTTAGGTAAGTCAATCAGTCATCATTCCACAGAACTAATTAGAGCTGTAGGAATCTGGGCAAGTGTTATAAAGAAATTTCTACAATGTTAAGATATTATAAAAACTCTGTACCTCTGTTGTTTTCCTTCTTTGTTTTCTGTTCAGAAACAACATGTAGAAATGTTTGCTGGTGACAAAGTTGGATGAAAACAGTGAATTAAATGAAAACTGAACAATGTCTGTGAGAAAGAATTCTGAATGCACTTGAACTAGAAGTCTGGTTTTAACGCTACAGTTCAATTCACCCCCATTTCTCTTCCCTTTATCCCCATCCCTGTTCTGCTGCTCCCTTGTTGTTGCTCTTATGCTAATCCCTACATTGTGCTGCTAAAGCATATGCAAGGTAACAAGGTTGCAAGTCTGATATGACTGAAAACATAACTAAACAGAGTGGGATGAGAGGCATTTTTCACTGATCCCTTTCCAATGCAGTTTGCTACTAGTCTGTGCAGTTACTTGTGCCACCACAATATAGAAGCAGGGCACATGACAAAGAAGTGTTCAGGAGAAGGTACAGGATTGGACTGCTGCTTAGCGTTAATACTGGTTTAAAGGAAGTCAAGTAATGGCTACAGAGCGGTTCTCATTCTCTTAACAAAAATATATGTCACTGGCATTCAGCATAACTATTCTCACAACTAACTAACTGATCATAGCTGAAAATTTAAATACCTTTTATAGAAATCTTGTTGATCAGGCTGTAACAGTAATTCCAAACCTGTGATCCATATGTCTTAGATACAGAGAAGTCACTCATGATTTGCAGAGAACTGATATAAAATGTTACATTTTCCCCTATAACACATTAAGTTAAAACACCGCTGTTACCTAGATAGGATAAAAATGTTATCAGGAGTGCTGGCAGCCTGACCTCAGTGCATTAAAGCCTAGGGCTCATGGTGTACTAATCTGGCAGATTTAGGAGAAAGACCTCAAGACGCTGGTGCTGTGTGCCCTTTCATAGCATTTTTGCTTCCATGGACAGGTGAAAGAGTACAGTATGTGATTCAAATGGACCACAATCTTGAGCTTGTACTTAATATGATCAGAAAGTACGCGTATCTGTTATTTCAGTGATAATGTCCACTGCGAGACTGACTGTCTTCACCAGAGCAACAAGTTAGACTGCTGCTGATGGTACCATCTTGAGTGTTATCTGTTCAATCCTTGGACAGTAAGAACTGTAGCATAAAAGAGAGATGCTTTCACTTACAGTCAATTAAAAAAAGAAATGTGATCCATAGAAATAGCAAAGGAAGGAATATGTTATGTTCTTACTCCCACTTACATACAATTATTTTTATGAATAGTCCTATTGCAATAAAAGTTACTGCTTGGGTGGTTAACTGCTCATCAAGGAACAGACACAATTCAAACAATTTCAAATTACAGGTGCTTTAAAGAAAAATCAGGATTTGCTCAAAAAAGCTCTTCAAAGGGAAAGAATGCTCATCCAAACATGTTAGGCATCTTTTCACCCTGTATTCTAAACTAAAAAAACAAAAAAAAAAAAAAAGAAAAAATGTAATTTTGTGTTTTGTGCTGTTGGTTTTGTTTTATTGGTTTTGGTTTGCTTGCTTATTTGTTTGTTTTTCCCCAAGGGCAGTCAATGTTATTATCTGCTATGTGTGGGAATTATTGACTTCAAATTTGCATTGTTAATTTAATTTTGCAAAAATTCCTTTCTTTTCTCCTTCAATTCCTAAGTCTCACCCCCCAGAAAATGCATTTGCCACATACTTATTTTTATCTCATCAAATACTTTATTTATTTTTTTTGAAAACAGAACTAGGTGTTTGATTCTTCTAATTGTGTAGGCAGGATGCAGCCAAAAATAAGGTGAAGAAATGTTTCAAAAAGAGACAATTCATTCTTAATCCTCAGTCAATCTATCCCTTTCCAGAAAACTGGAGAGCAACTTTCCTGGAAAACACATTTTTCGAAAGAGATGCAATGTGACTGTCATAGATTTTAAGTTAGAGTCACAATATCAACTCTCCCTACACTGCCCCAAGAAGTGCCATATGTTATATGGGTAACAAAAAACCAAAATCAGAGCAAGCCTGTAGAAGCTTATGTTCCTCCTTTCCTAATTAAAATTCCACAAGCAAGTATTTGAAATAGGGAGATGAAAAGATATGATACATATTCTACTCATTTTGCTCTGCTCTGTTACTTAAAGCCAAATCTGTTTTGAAAAACAATTTACTAATTTTGGTTTAAAAATGTTGCCAAAAATGTACTTTCCTACCAAGATGTTTGGCTGAGCCAATATAAAAACTACTATTGCCTGTTTAAGTCCTGTACTAAATGGACAGTGCTTCAAAGATGCTTTAGAGGAACAATTTTTAAAATCTAAAATTCTAGGATAACCTGTACACAGGCAGTTCCTTCTTTAACATTGTCATGGGCTCTGAAGCTTATAATATTTTCCTTTCATCCAAAGCTCATACCTATGTGCCAGGGGAGGCTTAGACTGGATATTAGGAAAAAAATCTTCACAGAAACTGCGGTCAGGCATTGGAACAGCCTGCCCAGAGAAGTGGCGGAATCACCGTCCTTGGAAGTATTCAGAAACTAATTCTGTGACCTGGTTTAGTGGTGGACCTGGCAGCCCTGGGGTAATGGTTGGGCTTGATCTAAAGGTCTTTTTTGCAACCTGGTTGATCCTGTGAATCTATGATTCTGGAAAGAGAAGGATTTCCACCAGAGCCTCTGTCAGTGAGCCCCACAGATTAATAAGCCTACACAATACTTTTCTTCTGAATGTCATTTTGTTCTTCCCTTGATATCCACCCTTCTTTCCACTCTTCGATATGCTTCCTGTTTGTTTCATTATTTTGGTAAGTGGGGCTATTTATTTTCAGTTCCTTTTCATATGGGAGGTTTTCTTTAGGCTGGTGTCTCGGTTCTCTTTAGCCATTTCTGAAGTCCTTCTCTTTGGCAGACCATTCTGGAGGTAGGATGACCCACATTAGTTACTGCACTCCAAAAATTTTCATCCTGACACTGTGGTATTTCCTACATCATTCCCCACTCTATTCTTCCCTTGCCAGAAAAGGTTAGTGACACCTGCCTGAACAAGGATGGAGAGCTCACGGTAAGACAGAAAATTGGACCAAACCCACAACCTACGTGCCAGATATGAACAGAGCACACAGACTCCTAGCTGTGAGCTGTATAAGCTGTTCTAGACCTGCCAAATGCATGTGCAGGACCAAAAAACAGACATGGACAGAAAAATGTCATCTACAAACGTATCAGTTCAACTGAAGTGCTGCGTGGACATGCTGAACTTCAGCCAAAGCTGTGGCATAAAAGACCAAGTCTTCTCAGTCTGCTGTGAATTTTTCGTGACACAACAGCTGATAGCACCCACGCAAGGAAACAGGAATTTGATGAGTACAGATTATCTTAAAAAAAACCAAACCAAAACCCCCCAAAATATGGGAGGGGGGTGGGGGGGGGGGTGTAGAGCTGGGGAGAAGAGAGAAAGAAGAGAGAAAAAAACTTCAACCTGTTAAGTATGAATAGCCTGAAATCACATTATACCTCAGGCTTTCCAAAGTGAGAGCTGCCAACATTATTGTCACTGACAGAGTCTGATTGAGGAAGAGAATTTTTGGCAGAGAACAAGATGTTACCTCCTATTTCCACTGCTTGAAGCAGTGGTGTCAATATTTCAAGAGCCAGTGTCCATCAAAGAAAAAATCTGTTGTAAAATAAAAGCATTGATCCAGGAGCTGTAAAGGTAGGAGTAAACAATGCAGCTATCAATAAAAGATTCTGACCTGAAAGGTGTATTTAACCTGAAGGTAAGTGATATTGTTTTTCCATTGTGCAAGGACAATATTCGAGTGTTTAGCTTTTCCAGGAAGGGTGCAAGCTTTGTTTCATGTTTACATAGCACTTTACGCAACATGAGCACTTCAAAACCACATAAGTAATGGTGTATCACATGTACAGAACAGATGCATCTCACAGAGATCTCTTTATGTGCTACAGTCATCTCAGTCTCTCTTGAACTACCTTCTTGAAACATTTCTCAACAGGCACTATTCTTTTTCTAGTGCTGCTGTCAATAGCCTTTACTTGGGGCTTTTAAGATGTTGGTATTTCCAAAGATGCAGATACCCACTTTTCATCTTGCTGAACTTCACTGAAACCCAGAATGCAGGAGCCAGATTTGCAAGCAGCCATGCCCACTTCAGAAGCAGCCAGGACCAGTCCCACAAACAAGTCTTTCACCATGGAGGGAAGAGAAGAATGTGTAATGTGGTCCGAAAAGTATCCATTCTACTGGGGTGTGAGTTTTGTGTTGGGGTATGTCAGTTTTGTGTTGAACAGGAAGCAGCATGAAACTCAGATGCAACTTAGCCCGAGTGAAGGCAGGGGCATCCTGGAGAGCTCCAGTTATTACCCCAGAGGGCCTTCTTTGGGAAGCAGCTTGTCCTGCTCACCATGAGGCACTGAGGCATGAGCAGTGAACATCAGACCAGTATTTCATCCTCTGACGCTGGAGGTTTGGCAGCATTTTCTGAGCCAGCATGACCAGCTGATACACCGACATTTACCCGGCTGCTGGCCCAGCTGAATTTATCCAAGCTGTAAGTTGCCAAGCTGGGCAAAAAGATGTAAGCTTCAAATATCTCATGGAGTCACAGGGATGTCATGAAGTTTGTCTGGCCTCTGGGAGAGTGAGAGAGGGCAGGGACAGGGAGGAAAGGTTTTAGTCAAAAGGATTGACCAAAACAGGGGCAGAAGGAGAAACACATGAAAGTGGACAGAATAGGGAAGATCCTGTGTAAATAGGAAAAATAATAAAAAGCATAGGCAAGGTAAAAATACTAGTAAGAAGACAGTGTCAGGGTCAGAAAAGAAAGAGATTTAAGTGATAAATGACAGATTTTAGGAAGTACTGTAAACCTGTATAAGCTTACACTCTGAAAACTTGACATCTTACTCAAAGGGTATTGAACACCTAAAAGTTGCACCAAAAGTAAGAAAAAGGAAGAAAAAACATTAAGAGAAGGCAGAAGTATTTTCTTCCAAAACTCTATATCCACCTAGATATTATGCTTCTTAAAAAGGTAGCTTCTGAACTTTGCAACTAATTATAATTGCAAATACTTTGATTATGCTTCATAATATATAAAAACTTAGTTCATAGATGTATATTGATCATTGTTAAAGATATCTATTAGTTAGATTCATAGCTCACTTGCACAGTGGTGAAACACAGGTATGTCGGCCTGAGTTGATGCATTTTTACTCAGGAGACACCAGCATCAGGCCTCTTCTATTAGAAGTTAACAATGTTGCCTTCACTGTGAGAATAGCTGTGGGCTAACAGGTACCCCTCTGCTTTTCTACAGGTGCGGGAAGCATTGGCACGTGTGGTCTCAATCAGAAGAACCACAAAGCAAACCAATGTGAGAGTACATCACACAGCTGCACCTGTACTCTGCTTCATACAAATAGACAGTGCTTCAAGTTTGCCTCCTTGCAATACTCTCAATAGTCCAGCACATATAGGTCACAGCAGGTACTTACACCAATCTGATGTTCTCCAATGTACCAGGGAGACTGAGGTGCGAACAGCAGAGCCAAAACATTGTTCTTGGTACAATATAGTTACCAAAACTACTGTGTAACTCAATAATTTTCTTAAAATACAGTTAGCTATGCAGTCTGGTCCTGAAGCCAGAGATAACTAGTATTGCTGTGCTCCGGGAGTCATAGTGCAACACATAACCTGGGAATGGCCCTATTATAAAAAATTAAAATTATTTCTGTTCTTCTCTCAAATATCTGATCCTTCACTGGCATACATTTATTTAAAGGTTAAATCAGAGGTGGGAAGGGGGAGAAGTTAATCTCATATTGGGAAAAGCTGCCAAAATAGAACTATTGAAGCAAATGCCAGGCCAGGCAGTGGGCCAGTTCACTTATCCTTGCTAGCCACCTGCAAGCTGTATTATCAAAGCCCATGAAGTTTATTATTTCAGTTTATTATCCCTTCATTATGATATAGAAAAAAGGCATTGATGTAAAACAATTTTGACACCAAGTTTTTCCCTGACAGTCAGCACTGTAATCCGTTCATGTTTGCATGGGAACAGGTTATGGGACAATTTTTTTCCTCTATCAGTGACAAAACAGATGCTCATGCATATATGTAACTTCTCATTGTCATTATGGGGAGAATAAAAAATTGTTTTTTGCATGAGAAATAGAGAAAGTAAAAGAAAGATGAAGCTCATCAGATAACATACTAAATAATCACAACCTAAGAGGGTAAAGTACCACCATTGACTTCAGTGGAATTGCACCAAAGAGCTCACTTGCATGCTGGCTTCAGCAGCTGAGGAGAGATCTCATGGGACAATGCCAGGCAGATGGCAGTACCAATATCGTTCAAATTTTGAAACACAACTTAAGATAGTAGTCCTTGACTATTGCATTTCCCAAGACAGAACTGTATGCTTTGAATCACATCATATGGCATTGGGTGAGCATTTCTGATAGTCAGAGATTCACTGAAAAATAAGATCTTGAAGAGTTTCTTAGATTAAAATACTCCAGTGCCACAAAGCATGTGAGTCTATGTGTTTTGATTGTTCTTATTTTAAATGAAGGATTTTTCTTTATAGCCAAGGGATCAGACATCCCATATTTTATAGGAATTTTTTTTTAATCACATGGGCTGTTATCATGTGTAGCACTGATTTAGTACTGTTATAGCTGTAACAATCTGAGAATATTATTAACACAACAAGTTCTGTAAAGAAAGATTGTATCTGTTATGTAGACTAACTGACATGTTTGTAGAAAAAAAAACACCCCAAAATAAAAAACAGACCAGCTGCATATCTGTGTTCCAAAAGGGCTCATCTGTTATTTGACTACATCAGGCAATCTAGTGAAAGACAAAAGTTCTATAAACTTTGCCTACTGTCACTTGTAATTTAAACACTGGGAGTCTAAATTTCTTTCCTCTGGCAAACAGAAAAAAGAAAAATAAAGATAAAAATACCTAGATTCATGTGTAGCAATTTCCCTGAATTGGAGCATAAGCATCTTCCCCTCTCTCCTACTTTTGGGGCTATTTAGGATCTAGTCCTTAGATGCATTTTCCATACAAAATAAATATTGTCTCAATACTAGTATGAAGGACAATGCCCTAGAGAATACCTAGGACAGCTGGTCTAAACTCTGACCTCCTAGTGAAAATATAAGCAGTGAAGTAGAGCCAAAAGCAGCACAGCATTAATGTTCTTTTCCTTTTTTTATTCCTTTTTTTTTTTTTTTTGTGTGCTACTCCTCATTTTTTGTTATTACATTCAGATATGATGACTGTAGCTAGGAAAAAAAAAGATAATGAGTGCGAAGATTGTTGCCCAGGAGTGTGACTAAGTCAAGAAGTCCCCTATTAGCACCTTCTCCAGTTTGAAGAACATTGTTAGCACCTGCATTATAATATTAAGGACACAGCCTTATGAGGACCTTCCCCCAATTGGGTGAAAATAACAGTAACAGAGAAAGCAAGGAACCTTGATTTACCTGGGGATAATGCACCCAGGATCTGCTGCTTAGAGGAAGCTGTCTTCACAAGGAGGATTTCACTTCAATGATTAAGTTTGCTTAACCTAAGGGTTTACTACCCTTTAGGTGCACAAAGCATTTGCTGAGGCTTGACAGTTGTAACTGCATTTTCTTGTTCTTTGTCATGCTAATGTTTTGTAGCAAAAATTCAGACAAAGCTATTAAAACAACCAGCCAACCAGCCAACCATCCAACCAAACAAACAAAAGGGTCTTCACAGCCTCACCATATTTTACCTATCAGCAAGATTCATGGTGATTTTTTTTTTTTTTTTTTTTTTGAGAATAAAAGAGATTTTTGTGTTATGAACAGCATGGCCTAAATTACTCTCAGCTATAAAAGGACACAGCTCCATCAGCCTTAGCTGCCATTAAACCTGGCTGAATTTTCTGTCACATCTCATTTAGCAAAAATGCATTTATACTTCAAATTTTACTGGTGTGGTTCTATTGAGAGAGCTTTAAATAAATAAGTGTTTTATATATACCTCTATATATTACCCACAAAGGCCTCTTCTTGTTAATTGTGTCAGCTCAGACACTAGTTAAAGCTAACTTTCACAGGGATGTGTGTATTTGTGGGTCAGGTTCATCAAACATTCATTGTTCAATATGGTGACAGCTGGTAGCTGGTGTACATACTCTTCCTGTATTTGGTTTTGTGATAGAACCTGTCAAGTACTGGTTGTCTGTAACTGAATTTGTCACCCTCTCAGCAAGGTTATATCTTTTCTTATACCAAATAAAACAATATACTATAGAAACTTGAATGGTTTTTTTTTTTACCTCAACTTGCAATGTAAAAGCATTGTTTTTATCAAAACACAAATGTAAATACCCCTAGTTCGTTTTTGTTTATTAATTGTAACTGATTTTGAGGCCAGAAAATCATGCCTATGGGAGCAATTTCTGACCCCTTCCCTAGAGATAAAGCAATCACTTGCCACAACAGGTGTTACGTACACATGTATGAGCACTGTCAGGGCAAGAGTAAATGTTTCTGGCTTGTCAAGTGTACTCATATAGGGGGACAAGTCAGTGTATACTTATATGATGAGGAGCAACCATTTAGTACAGGTAGGGTCAGTCTTTGCTCAGATTTGGAGGCTCTGCCTTCTTTTTAGTCCCCAGGACTCAGTAAATCATGCACTTGCTAAATTAGCTCACATTAAATTGAGCTAAAAACTGAAGTATTAGTGACTCAGGAGCAGACAGATCAAAATTTGAAGCAGGATTGGTATTTGTGGAAACAATAAGAAACCTTTTCAGACCATGAGAGCAACAAAAAAGTGACCTGTTTGGGAGAAGATGCTCTGCCTTGACAGAGACCACAGCTGTCCAATACAACTCGGATGTTATGAGGAGGATGACACCAACACAAGTAAACTTGCCAACTGAATGTGCTTTTCCAAGCACAATGTAAAATCAGTCTGATCTAATGATTCAACACTACATGTAGTATAGAAATAGCAGTAGTTGTAACAGTGGCCTAAAGTACTGAAAAACCCCACATATAACAAAATTGAAAGATCAAACTTAAAATACACATGTACATCTCAAATTTTTTCTCAAGAAATTCAACAAGAGCTGAGTATATATTCAACAGAGAGAAGTATATAGGCGGACTCCCTATATATTTTTGTAAATTCCACATGTTGGTTTATCAGACTTCATGTTACTTTATCAAGACAACCCTGTAATATTTCAGTACATCAAATAGACTTAATTGGGACTTCACTTTATTTCATTATTAGGTTTCACCCTGAAACTAGAAACTAACAAAAGCAAAACAAAAGAGAGATTAAGCTGAGCACCAAGAAAAGAAGCATACTGCAGTTGAGACAAGTTTAGCTTAGGATTCCTTTGAGGATAACATTAGAAAAATGTTGCTCAATGTGCACCTAAATCTATGCTCAGAAAAAAAAACCAGTTACTTATTTTAATCAATTTGAAGAGAAGAAGTAGAAACAATGTAGTAATTTATGTAGGAGATCAACAACCCATTTTCAGTACAAAACCTACAAGAAAAGCATTTCTTCCTCATTCATGTCCTTTGAAATAGAAAAGAACCACACAGCCAGAGAGAGAGAGGGAGAAATGTGTATATATATAATTTGTGCAATGTCTGATTGCAGAGAAAGCCTTCATTTCAATATCCTAGTTCAGCTGACTAAAGCACAAGGCTAAAGAATTTCTCATAAGCTCAAAACTAGACACAGGCTTAAGTACCTTGTTAAACTGAGACATCTGTTCTCCTTAACATGACTACAAAGAGAACTTTCCCCTTTGTTTTGTGAAATGACCCTGACACAAGAGAAAAAGCTATTGCCTCTAGAAGCTCCATAATTTCACTCTGTATTCAGACACTTAGACAATTTCCTTGAAAAGTTGTTCAGTTTTCATTCTTGATCTTGAACAGCTACAGGTCACATTCTGCTTTCAATTATTCCATCGCCATTGTCTTCTTGAACTACTTGAACAATTATTCTCCTAAGCATTACTTTAAAACTTCAGGATACACTAGTGAAAAATAAGAAAAGAAAGGCATACTAAACTTTGAAATTTCCACAGAGTACAAGTATCATCCATCAGTCTTGTTCAGAATTGGGTTTCCAGACCTAAATGTAACGCTTCCACTAAATACCTAAAAAATTCCAATTACTGCCTCAGGTTTGAATAGCAGCTCTGTTGTGACTGTTGAAAGGACCTCTGTTGCATCCCAAGAAGCAAGGATGACTTTCAAGGTACTGATATATGTGCCATAAAACCACTCTCCCCTCTACTGTTCTTTATGCATGGAAATAAATATGTTCATGTTTGATCTCTTCAAGAGCAAGTCTCGTCTCTGCAGAGAAAGAAAAGGATTTCACCACCTGTAAGACAGACTTGAAAGAACAGGTGGGTTTTACAAGGTCTGAACCACATTTTATTTTTGAGCATTCCCTGCTCCAGCTAGAGTTAGATTATGATAAGAACTGACTGTGCTACCAAAGCATTTTCATGACCTACAAATTACCCCAGGTTTAAGAGCTGGTGTATCCTACACTGTGAGAGATTCTGAGGGGAAGTGTGCCTACAAGAGACATTCAGGCATTTTTATAAACTCTTTAGGCTTCTGGTGTCTTGTGGTATCATATGTGAACAATCAAATCAGTTCTGATTTGAACGCTGTCACTTGGATTAGGGTTTATCTATCGCATGGTAGCACTGAGTTAGCAGGCCGCGCAGATGAATAGAAGTACTGATTGCTGAACTGACAGTCTTGAAGATGAGTAGCATTATTTTATCACATCCTTCTTTGCAGCATGTGCCAGTGGGTTTTAGCTGTCACATTTTTTAAAATTATCAAGACTCAGAGTAAGTAACAGAGCTGCTTCCTTAGTGCATAAAAGTCCCTTTCTCTCCTTCTGATCCTACAAAAGCTGCTGGCTTTTATTTTGTGAAATTGTGTTCTTGTAGGTTAATTTGAATAAACAGAAGACTGCTCTGCAGACCACAACATGGCTACTAATTTAGTGGCTGTTAAGTGTCTTGCTTTCCGGTGCATCTCTTGTTATAATACACAGCAGAAACATTTTAATTCATTTGTGAAGGTAAAAGCCTTACGTGTTTTTAAGCCACTGTCCTCCTAACATCTATTAGGGTTCATTAACTAGGGATACATTCAGAATGCAGTGTGTTTTCTTGCATACTCTCCTGCAGCTTGCCCACATGCATATGTCATGTGCAGTTGTCATTTCTCAATCAGCTTTCCCTGATGCACCTACCTGCCATCTACCTGCAAACCCCAGGTTCTGAAGACTACCTTTGGCAGTGTTATGAAAAGCTCCAAAAGGAAGCTGAGAGCATCAATTGAATGACCACCAGCCTGCTGTGGCTCCTCTAGAGCCTGAGCCTGAACAAGACAAGGAGAGGACAAGGCCACCACCAGTAGCAAGCAATTAGACCCAATGATGACAGGGCTTGTCCCATCCTGTGAATCCATCTTACCCCTGTTATTACGAATGAAACAATCCTGGGTCCCCATAGCCTGTTGGACCTGCGTGGTGGGACACGGAGGCTGCAGCAGCGTGGTGCTAAAGCTCTGAGCTGCGCCAGGGGAACAGGCACGTTCCTGAGACCTCCAGCTGGATGCGCGACCTGCCTGCTCTGCTCTCCAGACAGCGCAGTGATAAGTGGACTTGAAGCACTGGAAACCCCTCACAGGCCTCAGCCCAGTGCTCTGCCCTGCCTAATTAGTCAGACTGACGGCCTATTAAATCTGCGAATGTTAGACTACACAGAAAGGACCTGTTAAATGAATCAAGCAGTTTTCTGTTGCCATCAATGCACTGCCACTTGTCATTATCCATCTTAATGAAACCTACCCCAAACCTCTCTGTGTGCACACTGAGGCTAAGACACCTAAATGCCCCTTTCTAAATAAAGATCCATCACAAATAACAAAGTTGCATCCTTTTACAAACAGACAGATTTAGGTTTTCCAAAAAGTTTGTGAATATACCCTTCCTTTAGATACTGCTCTGCAATAATGAAAACTACACCTTCCAGACACATGAATTATAGACACCCAAAAAAAGCAAAAGCAAAAAAAAAAAAACAATCAGTGGAAATCAGGATGCTCAGCCACTGAAGGATCAGACCCTGGGAGAGCTTTCTCTCCACCACTTCTTATGGGCAGTACCCAAATATTCAACACCCCAAAACATAAAAGCTGAGTGGCTAATTAGTTCATTTATCATGATTTCATTTTCTGTAGAAAGCAATTTAATTCTTATCCTTCCTATTTAAAAAAGTATTTTATCATCTCTCTCACCCATCCTGAATTAGACTGCACAGATGCTTCTATGACAGTAGATCAAATGTCATGATATTTCTTCCCTAAAAGGGCACTCCATCTCAGGGTATCAGGAACTGCACACACATTAAAATAAATTCTTTCAGCATTTGTGCTCAAAAAGACAGCATTTTAAAACATTCTGTCATTTTTGGAAGCTTCTTAGGCTTAGATCTTAGAATATGTGTAATGATTAATACAAAACACTCAAAAAGAAATTTCTTCTGATGGGGAAAGTTAAAAAAAATGCCATGAGGCCACTTACCTTTTAAGGACAGAATAAATGCCTAGACGAGGGATTTAACAAGCTTTCACGAAACAGAAGTCTCCTCATAAAGTGGAAAGAATTTAGCCGTTGTAAGAAAAGCAGTTTTTAGCTTCACCATCATAATTCTCCACTGCAGAGCTTTACAATTTACAGTGGGACAAAAGGAAACACCATTTCTTTTGGTCTGATGTTGAATGAAAGTTTAAAATAGGAAACTTAGATACCCAGCAAGAGAGAGCTGAAAAATCCTAGTACAGTGAGACCCAATTTTATTTCAAGTTAATTTGGTGGTTTGCTGGCATCCATTTGCTTTTGAATTAAAATTAGAATCAGTACTATTTAAATCTATTCCTTGTAGTCTGGGGTATATTTTAACATGAGGGAAGACTCTGAATTGCTAAGCAGAGGGCAAACATTTGATAAACTAGTATTCTCACAGACTGTGATTCAATGGAAATTATACATTTTTCCCTATGACATAATTTGATGATATAAAACAAACAAAAAATTAGTAAGTCACAGAGTTAGAAGAAAATAAGAACAAACATAAACTAGATCATGATTTCAAATCATAGGAAAAGACTTAAATACTTTCCAAAGGTCTGTCCACAGCTGCCTGCAGAGGTGCATAAGACTGGCAAACGCGTGTACAGTGGTGCTGGAGAAGGGTTCCACACTGGGGAGGAGTCAATATCTAAGTGAGCAAAGCCAGCAAAGATCAAGATGGATCAAAAAGAGAGTCTGACAATAACGCATGAAAAGAGACAAGATAGATGAGACCTCCGCAGGCCTAAGCCTCTGAAGGTCTATAAATTACTGCCCCTGTACAAGAAGCATGAGGGATCAGGGTGTTGAACAGAGGGATGTCCCTCTCCAGGATTCAAAGCACAAAGCCCTTTGCCCTGGTTCTTTCTTCAAAGCCACATGACCTGGTGAAGATTCAGTTTTCCACTTCAGTGTGAATTTGTATTGAGAAAGCAGCAGGGGAAAAAAATCTAGCAAGAAAAATTTGTAAGAGATGTCCCATGTGCTCTTGGTCCTTAGGATCAACACTCCAATACGGGTACATCTCTTTTAGATGGGACATATGGTGAAAGAGATAAGCTAAAACTGTGGGAAGAGGGAGGACAAAAGCTACTTAATCTGCCTGATTAATTCTTAGTGAAGAAACATGGCTTAGCGAGGAGAAGTATCATGGGAAGCTGGCTTCAAAGAAGACTATTTTAAACCCTCAGCATTTGAACTGAAATGCAGTGAATGTCTGCCGAGAAGATGCTAAGACAGACAAGAGGGCTGCAAAAATGACTGTCATGTGCAAATGTCCAGCTGGAGGAGGAGAGGACGGTTCCTTGGCTGGGCCTTGAAGGGGGAGCAGGGAGATTTTTCAGAAGCCCTCACAGGTCATGAAAGTGAAGGTGAGGGGGACTGCAGGCCTGGGGAAGCAGGAGTTTCCCTACTGACATTACTAGCTAACCTCAAAAGCCCTCACAATGCACAGCAATGACTTGCGGTGCCTGCCAAAACCCTGCCCCAGCTGTGAGGGGGCTTCCTAGGAAAAGACATGTTCAAATGCCTTATTGAGCAGCTCCAGTTAGCAGCTCTCTTGGGAGGAAGAAGCTACCTGTAGAATCGTGATGCTTTTCCCATGACAATGTACCACTTCCTTACAGTCCAAGTAAAAATAGTTTTCAAGTAATGAAAGAGGAATTACCTGCTTAAAACATGCGTTGTTTTTATGAATCATAAAATCTGTATATGGTATATGTACATATTTGGGCACACAAATGTTTAGGGCCTTATAAAAATTAAAAATTATGATTTCTATATTAGTGCTCTCTTTTTTTATTTTCAAACTCTGAAATAATTTTTGCCTATTTTTTCTCCCATCTCACTTTCTAAAGCACTATTCTAAATTCTAAACTGTATATGTTTACAAGACAGCATAAATTTAAAACAACCCAGGACTGGGACTGTATCTATAGTTAAGCTTTTTCTTCTTTTTTTATTCAGCAAACAAAAATAAAAAATAAAATTCATATCCGGTCTAACAGTGTAGAAAATATTAACCTGGAGCAAAATTTTATGCAGGCAAGTTATAAATCCCTGGAAATATTACAGTAGCAAAATACACTGACCTTTAACTCTAGGATTGCAAATGGTAATGCTATAATAATTGTGTATGTCCTTTTATTGTGTGACTTCCCACTCCCTTAGCCCACTAGGAAATGGGAAACGATGGCCTTTAGCAGTCCTTTAAATTGAAGGTATAGGGATGCCTTAAGTTTATTCCCATTTTTATATAACCATGTATTATTATTATTATTTATATCTTGCTAGGGGCACTTGGAATGCAGCTGCTTCTGTGAGTTGCCTTGTAAAGGAAGATGCTATGTGTTTTGAACAAGTATTAAATGTGTACAGGAGATGATGCTGTATAAAATCTTTCTTTTCATATTTTTTGTGAACTAATGCTGCAGTCTCTAAAGAGATGAGGATTCCATGCAGCATTCAGTGATACCAGAAATAAGCAAGATTTAATGAGGAGATAGACATTTATATAGTTATAAAGCCCTATCATTGCAATAGTTAATGTAAGCTGATAAATGACTGGTCAGGGAATATAGGTGGATCTTTAATGCTTAAGTATTCTCTAGCTAAAGTGTTTCAACGAGATATTGATTGCCTCCCACTGGTGCAGCGTGGGGATCTCTTTTACCGTTTTTTGGAGAGACTGGTGCAAGGGCTCTGGATGAGGTATAGGCAGGAATGCTGACTGGCACCACAAATTCTCCAGTACATATGATTTTGCAGACTGGCACTGCTGAAGGTCAAAGGTGCAATGCAAGTTTGCCAAAGGCAATGAACAAACAGAAAATGACAAGACCCCAGGACACGCTTTGGTTTTGAAAACAGCATTATATATCTATACTTAATTTTTTAAAATGTTGCTTCCAAGTTTGAACCAGACAGATTTTGAATTCAATAGGCTTTTCTCCTTCTCTTGATGAGACATATATCTAAGAGACAATCTTTTCTATCCTGGTTCCTCATGCAGGGGTAAGATTAACACACACGTATAAAATAAAACTATTGAGCTATTTTAATACTTTTCCTGTCATGCATTCAGAACCCTCTAAAGTTGTCACCAGCCACTGTTTCATTTAATTCCCTAGCCTTCAGGGTAATGTAAGAAAATTGAAGAGATTAGGAGCTCTCTCTTTCCTGCTCAATGCATTTGTGTTGCAGTAAATTGGTACCAACCTTCAATCTCATGGTCAGGGCTCTCCAGGGTCCTTCCAGTGATATGACAGAGCAGCCAGCTTGATAAATGGTGCACATGCCCTCCAGTGCAATGGAGAAAGCTTTCCTCCCTCTGCAACTGTCTCTCACACACTAGTAAAGAGGAAACACTTAGCTGTCTTACTGCAGTAAATAACATAATTTTTATCTTTATGCTGTCTGTGTTAATTAGAAAATACATATTCTGCCCCCAATTATTTTGTGGATAGTCGCAAACACAGGATATGTCCTCATAATGAACTGGAAGGAAGGGAAAATCCATAGCCTGGAAAAAGACCTTTGATGCAGCACTTCCTGGTCTCAAAATAAGAGAAAAAAAAAAAAAAAAAGCCCTCAAATTAGGATTTTTGATAACCTGAAATAAAACATATTCACTAAACAGGCATTTCAGTGAGATAGTTAAATATATGCTTAACTTCAAGCTTAGGAACTATTGCTGATGAAGTAGGGGATGTATTACATTACACCCTTACTCTGTCACCTTGTTGATTTGCAGCTAACAGGACTTAACATAAGCACAAATATAAACTCTGCAATAAAGTGCGTTTAGCAAAACATTTAAGCAAATGATTCTCTCCTATTCCCGTTCATTCTGCTTCAGCAGTTCTGTAGTACTTGCTCTCCTGAGCTGGCATTGGGAAGAGCAGTCATCTTGGTGCTTTCACTGTGTTCAAAAATATAAAGGGGGGATGGAGGGTGATGAAAGGGCTTTAAAAGTGAGATTTGAAAACTCTTATTTGCCTAGAAGTTTGGCCTTGAACAGCCAGACATGTGTGCTTTCCTGTGCACACCCATATATTCCAAATTTTTTCATGCAGACAACTGATCTAAAAGGATATCGTGTGAAATTTATGATAATCAGCTAGAGGATTTAAATAAACAGGTCTTAAAACACCATTGACAGCAGATAAACATGGGGAATCAATTTGCAATAGGACAAGAAATAATTGGTTAGTTCCACTAAATTATAGATCAACTAATTACAATTCATACCTGTTGAAGATCAGGCTGTGTATGCCTTAACTGAGGTTTGATACAGTCCCCTATTAAAAATCTGCAACAGCTTTACCCAAAATAACCCACAGCTTTAAATAACACTATTAAGCAGACTAGATGTGCACCAAAATCTGTCATTAACTAACGAGTCCATGAAAAAATGACTGAAGAGATTTGGAAAACCTGCAATTAATGGATTAATATTGGCCTTGCTTTTCAAAGTCAGTACAGTGCAGATTTAAAAGCCTATCACATGTTGCACACTGAAGTCAGATTTTACACTCTGGCCTATTCTAAGAGCACAGAAGAACAGATCTGATGTTCCACTTCAAACTGTGAGTTGATCGCCTTTGCCTATCTCATCCCATTGTACCTCTGGCATCACACAGGGTTCAGAGAACAGTGTGGGGCACAGACCGTACAGTGATTAACAGTTGCTGGTAGTTCCAATGGGTTGAATTAAGGACAAAATCAATAATCTTATGTCTAAAATTCCTTGCCTTAGAGCATTTGTTAGAGCCGCAGGGCTAGATGTTCAAAGCAGTGTGTACTGTGCCTGTTGCCTGTAGCCACTCTTCAGGAGCACAAGTTGTTTTCATATTGCTGGAAATAGGTTGTAGGTGCAAATAGATTGTAGGTGCAAAAAGCAGCTGAAGAAATTCTAGGAATCTGGATGAAATTATGATTTGCTTTCTTAAAAATGCATGTTATCCATCCCAAGCTTATAAGGAGACTGTGGTTGGTTGACCCTAGCCAGCAGCAAAGCACTTACAGAGCTGCAGGGAAGGGAAGAAACAGAAGGAAGGAGAGAAGGCTCATGGGTCAAGACAAAGACAGTTTAAGGGTTGAAGCAAAAGCCATGCATGCAAACAAAGCAAAACAAGAAATTAATTTACTAGTTGTCATGGGTAGTCCCAAGTGTCCAGTCACTCCTTGGAAAGTAGGGCCTCAGCACAGGTAACACCTAACTCGGAAGACAAATATCAGAATCACAAATGTCCCTTTTTTTTAAACTCTTTTCCTTGAAATTTGTTGCTAAGCATGACATCCTGCGGTATAGGATAACTCACTGTTAAGTTTGATCCAGCTGTTGTGGCTTTGTCTCTTCATGGTTTCCTGCCCATCCCAAGACTACTCACTCTGGGGACAGAAGGTAGAAAATAGAAGGCCTTGAAGCTGTGTAAGCACTTTTCAGCAATAGTGAAAACACTGGTATGCTGTTTAGCCACAAAACTGAAACACAGCACATTACAGTCTGCCATGAAGAAAATTAACTCCATCCCAACCAGACCCAGCACAGAAAGAGGGAGCTGGAACCCACCAATGAAGCCTCTTTCAATCACATTGGTCTATGTCCCTGGGACAGACACTGCCACAGATGATAGAAACCAACATGTGCATGGATAAATCCAGCGCACCACCTCTCAGCAGATATAGTATCTTCCAATCTCATTTTTTATTGAGGAAAATCTACCTCCTTGGCAGTCTGCACCATTTATCTCAACATTATCCTGTCTTCTGTCCTCCTGGCCAGCAGCAGGGGCAGCACTGCCTCAGAAGTATGGGTCAGGAGAAACATTTGTTGCATGAGGTGGTGATTCCACAGGCAAGTACTTTAAGTTTTGTTAAGACCAAGGATTGAATACATCACATCTTTTACAAACAGGCTTAGCAAACATGGCCTCAGAAGATGCTACTGAAGGAAAAGCAGTAGAAAATCTCTACCACTGCTACTTAAACCTCACCTGTAATTCATTTGGCAGCCCAAAGAAATTTAGAGATACTATAAGAGTACATTTTGACTGCAAATCATGCTTGAATTTGATCTTTTTCTACATTTGTCCTCATTTGGGACTAGAAAGAATACTAAATTCATTCATCTTGTGATAGTAAGGAATAAATAAGATATTTGTAATGGAAATAAAAATTGCTTGTGATTAAGGAAATTCTACTCATCCACCCACATGTCTAGAGGACACTCCCTGCTGCTAGTACTGAGCTCTGAAAAACGTGGATTATTTGGAATTGAGAGAATTATTTTGGAATTTGAGAGAATTCTAAAATTGGCATAAAGAAAACACATACTGTGTCAAAATCCTGAAAAACATCCCCAAGTTTTCTATATCCACTCTTGTAACACAGGATGATAGTATGCAAGTGTATTACTGATCAAGTTTTTGTCATTAAAGTATTACCTGTAGCTTGAGACAAAGGGGCACAAAATCACAAAATGGGATATAGAAACTTTTATAAGAAGTTTTAAGTAATGTTAAGTTTGATGGCTTTGTAACAGTAGCAATGGAAAATTACTGAGGTGCAGGATACATAAAGAAAAAAAACAGAGTACAACTAGAGAACATACTAAGAATTCTCACAAGATAAATCGTTATAGTTGGCCTAGTTTTAAGAAAAACAGTCTAGAAGAACAGGACACAGGGATAAGGAGTATCTGGGAATGGCAGGTGTCCAGGATGGGCTACAGTTAAACTAACTGATAAGTAGGAGGATAGGAGGATTATTATGTCTCTGGTGCTAACGAACCAATTAAACTGGTATGAGCATCTACTGCGCGTGCTTCAAAGGCTGCCAGAAGTGATGAAGATTGTTGGAAGAAGTAACCGACCCTCAGAGACCACCACCACAATTCTGTACCCATGCGGGGAACTCTCTGGAAAATGATGTAATCCATACGTAGCCTCATGAATATGTATGTATGCCCAGGGACTATATAAGGGTGGCTTGTATAGCAGTACGGAGACACACGTTAGGAGGATTTATCCCCCGTGTCTCCCGGCGCCGCAATAAAGAATACCTGCTTGTCAGCTTGAAAACTTTGTTGGCAAGTTTGTTCCTGGAGTTTTCTCCGAATCAATTTGGCACCCCAGATGGGACCCTCTCTGCTCGGCTGCAGGACCCGCTGAGGACAGGGCTCCCTAGGGCCCTCGGGAATTTTTCCCGGAGGGACCCCTCGACTCATTCGGATCGCTGCGGGAGCAGACAAGGACCATCTCATAAAAGGTATTCTTTTTTTTGTATAGTCTGTAAGGTGCAGGGGGCACCTCGGTTTGGTAAATTGGTTTAGTAAATTGGTTTGGTAAATTGGTTTGGTAAATTGGTTTGGTAAATTGGTTTGGTAAATTGGCTTGGTAAGCGTACGCATGGTTTGGAAGCCTTCCGTAAATCGAGATAAGAAATCTCGTAGGTAAAGGCGTATACCCGGCTGCTAGCGTCCGTTCGGTATACACCCACAAGAAGCAGGGGGCTTCTTGTGGTTTGGGTCCTGCAAGACGCAGGGGTTGTCTTGCAGAAAAAGGTTTTGGATTTTACTGGTATACACCCAAAGGAAGCAGGGGGCTTCTTGTGGTTTGGGTCTTGCAAGACGCAGGGGGTGTCTTGCAGAAAAAGGTTTTGGATTTTACTTGTATTTGATTTATTTTGTGGCTTGTTATATTAAGGATTTTGGTCTTGTGGTTTTGGTATCAGTGACAGACTGTTATAATTAAGCAGGGGGTATCATCTTGTGATTTAGGTCCTACAGGACACAGGGGGGTGTCTTGTGGAAATGGTTTTGGGTCCAGTGTGCTATCAACAGCCCATAAGGGATTTGATTCAGTGATGCTGTCAGCGGGGGTCCCTGAATAGGTTAGTAGAATCACCCTCCGATACAGTGGGCTGTTCAGTATGACGACGCAGACAGGCTGGTCGGACACAAGGGTCTCATCCTTCCTGGGACACTGACAGGCTGGTCAACTATAAAGGGTTCAAGGAAACCCCCCTATTAATGTTACAATATGGTCTGAGCTATAAGGGTTAGGAAGTATTGCTTTTGATTCTACTGGTATTCGCTTATTTTGTGGCTTGTTACAGTAATGATTTTGGTCTTGCGATTCTGGTACTGGTGACAGGATGTTATAACTATGTTATTAACTGTTGTTTGTTTGGTTGAATTTAAGTCTCTGTCTTTGTCTCAAGTGTTGTAACTGTGTGGAGTATGTCTGGGGATCCCATCTCTGTGTGTGTGTGTGAATGTGAGATTGATAATGGAAAACCAGCAGAGTGAAGAGATCTTGAAAAAGAATCCTTTTGGGTGCATTTTGGCACACTGGAAAAAACTTGGAGGGTCTCCTGGGGGCTTGGTAAATAAGAAAATATTGGTAAAATATTGTAACCAATGGTGGCACTTTGTATACTTTGGAAGATCAGGGAAAATGGCCTGAAAATGGAACTCTGAACTATAATACATTGTTACAATTGATGTTGTTTTAAGGGGGCAAGGAAAATGGGATGAAGTAATGTATGCAGGTACGTTTTTCACTTTAAGAAATCACACAGAGTGATAGACTGAATGCAAAATTAATATAGCTCCACCAGATTCCTTAATTTTGGCTTTGGAAAAAGACAGGGAAAAACTGAAAGTTACGCTGGAGATGCTCAGCCTCTGATATTGGGGAAAGATGTTTAAAGTTAAAAAACAGTAATCAGGAAGATAGGGTGGAAAATCACGTACCACAGGTACCTCCGAGAGGAGCACCCTCTGCCTCTGTCCTATCTGATATTGATAAGGAGGAAGAGATTTCTGTCACTGGCAACCAGTGGCACATCCACATTCAGAGTTAAGAAGGGGTTAAACCAGAAGTGCCGTTGCAGGGCAGGCATCTGCAGGCCCTGCAGAGCAGGGGGAGCTGCTGTGAGAAAAAGAAAAAAAAAAAAGGAAAACCAAGGGGGAAAGGAGGGGAGCTCGAGCAGCTCCAGTGTTTGAGCGTGGGAGGAGGGATGTCTGCAGGAGGTGGGGGAGTGGGCTCTTCTCTTCTGTGGGACCGGACCGGTGTGCGTGCTATGGGGGGTTTTGGACGCTGGAAGTGAGACTGCCTGGGGAGGGCAGTGCCATGGAGTGGCTCCGGTGACTGAACTGGAACTAAACTGACGGGGACCTGGGGAATCTACCCTAGCAGATCCACTGGTTACATTAAGACTATGAACTAGGGGAAATAAAGTGGAATTTTAGTGGATACAGGAGTAACATATTTGGTGTTAAATAAGAGAAAAAAGAATTCGTTACAGATGTGGGAGCTACTGGCCACCAAGGAAAAGAGGAAAAAAAAAAAAAAGGCATTCTTTTTGGAACCTTTAAGGTAGAAATTGGGAAAACAAATCGGAATGCATAAATTTTTATGCATGCCAAATTCTCTAAAATCTTTGTTAGGGCGAGAAGCGACATTTAAAGAAGGCAAAATGGAATTCAGAGTTAAAAACAATTAATTGCAGTTTTGAGTTTAATTCAACAGAAAAGCAAAAAGGAGAACCTCCCTGAAATAGAAGAAATCCTTAATCAGGTGTATGTGGGAGTATGGGCACCTGAAGTTCCAGGTAAGGCGAAAAATGCTTTGCCTGTTATAGTGGAAATAAAAAGGGGGGGGCCTACCCAATTAGAATAAAACAGTATCCCTTAAAATTAGAAGATCAAAGGGAATAAAAAAAAATTGATAAATTTTAAAATATAGATTATTAATTGAATAATAATCAAAAATGGTTTGCCATCCTGGATTTAAAAGACACTTTCTTTTGCTTACCACTAGCCAAAGAAAGCCACAATTATTGGCTTTTAAATGGGAAAATCCTGACAGAGGAAGGGAAACTCAATTAACTTGGATAGTTTACATAAAGGGTTAAAAAAAACAAACAGTCCGGCAATTTTTGGAAATCAGCTAGCATGAGAACTAGAATCATGGAAGCCACCTACTCAAACGGGACTCTGTTACAATATGTGGATGACCTGTTAATTGCTACAGAAACAAAGGAAGAATGTATCAAGTGGACAGTGGAATTGTTAAATTTTCTGGGACTGAATGGTTATCGGGTATCCAGACAAAAGGCGCAACTAACCCAAACCCAAGTTTCCTACCTAGGATATGAAATAACAGGAGGACAGAGAGAACTTGGAACTGCTAGAAAAGAAGCCATTTGCCAGACTCCAAGACCATCGACCGTCAAGGAGCTCCGGACATCCCTGGGAATGACTGGATGGTGCAGATTTTGGATCCATGATTATGGTGTTCTGGTAAGACCCCTATATGAACTGTTGAAAGGGAACTCTCCCTCTTTAGAATGGACTGATACAGCAGAAGGGGTTTTTAGAAATTTAAAAACAGAGCTAATGAGAACTGCAGCTCTGTGACTCCTGGATGTGACTAAATCCTTTTGGCTATATTCCTGTGAAGAACAGGGAATACCTTTGGGGGTCCTTGCTCAAAAACTAGGACCCTAGAGAAGGGCAGTGGCCTATTTTTCAAAACAGCTGGATGAAGCGAGCAAAGGATGGCCCAGATGCCTAAAAGCTATGGCAGCAGTTATCACAAATATTAAAGAGGCTTGCAAATTTACTTTGGGACAAAAGATTACTGTACTAGTGTCCCATGTGGTATCAGTAGTCCTGGAGCAGAAAGGAGGTTATCTCCTTCACGTTTTTTTAAATACCAGGCCACTATTGTAGAACAGGATAATACAGAAATTGCGGTCACTAACGTTGTGAATCCAGCATCCTTTTGCAGGAACAGTCGACAGAACCACTAACAAAAGACTGCTTGACCACCATAGAGACTGTATATTCGAGCCGACCAGACTTGAAAGAAAGACCTCTGGAAGATGCTGATTCTTGGTTTACTGATGGTAGTAGCTTCATGAAAAATGGTAAATGAAAGGCAGGATATGCTATTACCACCACTTCACAGGGAAAAAAAAAAAACAAAAAAAAAAACATATCTAAACCTTCACCTGGTAACACCTCTGCACAGAAGTCAAAAATAATAGCATTAATAAGAGCCCTGGAACTGGCTAAAGATAAAAGGATAAATATTAGGACTGATTCTAAATATGCATTTCGTGTGGTCCATGTCCATGGTGCTATCTGGAAAGAATGTGGACCTTTGAACACACAAGGGAAACAGGTTAAACATGCTACAGAAATTCTACAATTACTGGAAGCTGTTCAGCTACCTGAAGAAGTAGCTGTTATGTACTGTAAAGGGCATCAACAAGGTGGCTCTGATCAAGAAATTGGAAATAATTTGGCCAATTTTGAAGCCAAACGAGCAGCTGAACAATTTCAAATCATGTCCTTAATCCCTGACGGCAAACTAACAATTGAAAAATCTAAACCTAGATATTCAAAAGAGGATAGAAAATTGATTGAGAATCTAAAGGGACAGGAAAATAGAGGGTTGGGCTCAAATACCTGGTGGGCGAATTGTAATCCCCTATAACCAGCTCTGGATGTTAGCTCAGGAAGAACATAATAAAACTCATTGGGGTAGCAACTCTTTGCATAAATATTTAGACAAACAAATCTATACACCACAGTTCAGTTAGTGACAAAACAATGTCAGCTATGTCTTAAGAATAATCCTAAGACTGAAAATAGAAATCAAACTGGGACAATTGGGAGAGGAAGTTATCCGGACAGCAGTGGCAAATAGATTTTTCTGAATTACCAAAAAAAAAAAAAGGGGTGGTTATCGATATTTATGGGTGTTAACGGATACTTTTTCAGGCTGGCCAGAAGCATTCCCTTACAGAATAAATAATGCAAAACAAGTGATTAAAATATTATTTAACAAGATAATAAGATCATTTTGGGGTACCAGAGGCAATTTCTTCTGACCAAGACTCGCACTTTAGTGCAAAATTGTTACAAGAAATTAGGAAAAAATTAGAAACTGATTGGCAACTGCATGTTCCATATAGGCCATAGGCCAGTGGGCAAGTAGAAAAGATGAACCATCTGATTAAACAACAAATTAGTAAAATATGTCAGGAAACAAATTTATATTGGTACCAGGCATTACCACTGGCTTTATTAAGAATTCGAACTAGACCCCGGTCAAAAGAAGAGGTTAGCCCATTTGAGATTTTGTATGGAAGACCGTATCAGTCCCAGTTTAAAGGAGAAAGTCTTCAGGAAGTGGGAGAAGGCTATCTCCAACAGTTTCTGATCAATCTGGGAAAACAATTGGAGGAGATAATAGGGGAAAGAGCAAGAGGTTTGGATTATCCAATTCACCCTTTCAGATCTGGAGACTGGGTTTATGTTAAGAATTTTTCAGGAGATCCTCTACAGGAGAAGTGGAGCGGACTGTACCAGATATTATTGATCACCTTTACAGCAGTGAAGATAAAGGAACAACCTGCTTGGGCACATTATTCAAGAATAAAGAAAGCACCAGAGACAGAGAAGACAGGGTGGATTGAACCTTCAGTACCCTTGCGTATGAAATTGTGTCGGTCATAATTTGGACTCATATGATAACTGGCGCACAAGCTTGGGACCAGAATTTATACCTGAAATTAGTGCAGAATGTTACTAATATTTTCATCATAATGACTGTTGGGTGTGTGCACAGTTGCCTAAATCAGGAGAAAGCCTGGATCTCCCATTAATTGGAGTTCCAATTCCTAACACTGTCTCATGGACAAATTTGTGGGTGAACACTAGCGATCTGTATTCAAGGGAAAGGTTAACATTTGAAATAGTTAATCCTAACCCAGGTAATAAATACTACACCTGTGCACAAAGGGGTATTACATCAGAAACCAGAGTAGGAGATCAGGCTTGTTTAAATGCCACAGATGTAGGTCACCATTCAAATTACAATCATACAATTAACGATTAACATAGATGGTATCGTAGTTCAGTGATGGCCCGTTCCTAAAGGGAAAGGATGGTATTGGTTATGTGGAAAAATGCTTATAAGATTCTACCCCCAACTGGAAGGGGGCATGCACCTTAGGTGCTGTAATACCCAATTTTACTATTATCAACAGGTACCCTTCCAGGACCTGGATTAGAAGTTTTGCTGAACGAATTAATTGAGGGTTTAACCCTGTTATTCAACAGCACAACTCATGTCACAGTTTTGTAAAAGGGCTAATTCCATCTTTGGCAGTAAGTGAATTAGAGAAGGCAATTGTAAATATCTCAGCAACCATAGAGGAAATGGAAAGTAAAAACATCGATATAATCCGGGCAGAACAAGAGATAACTAGCCTATCTGAGGTGATATTACAAAACTGAATGGCTCTAGACATGTTACTGGCATCACAAAGAGGGGTTTCTTCCATAATCAATGAAAGGTGTAGTTCCTATACAGACTAAAGTGGTGGAATTGAAACAGATCTGGAGGAAATTTGGAAACAAACTAAGATATTTCGTGAAATGGCCATGGATGGCACCTCCTGGGGCTTTGAAGAAACATGGAAAAAGTTAACTTCATGTTTACCCAATCTCTCCTGGTTGAGGCAACTGGTTGCAGGAATATTGGTGTTAATTATTTTAATATTGATTACTTGTGGTATGATACAATGTTCCCTCTGGTGTTGTAAACGGTCTATGATAAATTACGAAGAATGGAAACGGAATGAAACTAAGCACCAGGTAGAAACGGGATATTATTTCAAAAAGACTTTTGGTGGTAATGGTAATATATAAAATGTTGCAAAAGAATTTGCAAAAGGACAGAAAAAGGGGGGAATTTGAGACAAAGGGGCACAAAATCACAAAATGGGATATAGAAACTTTTATAAGAAGTTTTAAGTAATGTTAAGTTTGATGGCTTTGTAACAGCAGCAATGGAAAATTACTGAGGAGCAGGATACACAGAGAGAAAACCATAGTACAGCTGGAGAACATAGTGAGAATCCTCACAGATAAATAGTTATAGTTGGCCTAGTTTTAAGAAAAACAGTCTAGAAGAACAGGACACAGGGATAAGGAGTATCTGGGAACAGCAGGTGTCCAGGATGGGCTACAGTTAAACTAACTGATAAGTAGGAGGACAGGAGGATTATTATGTCTCTGGTGCTAGCAAACCAATTAAACTGGTATGAGCATCTACTGCGCGTGCTTCAAAGGCTGCCAGAAGTGATGAAGATCGTTGGAAGAAGTAAACGACCCTCAGAGACCACCACCACAATTCTGTACGCATGCGGGGAACTCTCTGGAAAATGATGTAATCCATACGTAGCCTCATGAATATGTATGTATGCCCAGGGACTATATAAGGGTGGCTTGTATAGCAGTACGGGGACACACGTTAGGAGGATTTATCCCCCGTGTCTCCCGGCGCCGCAATAAAGAATACCTGCTTGTCAGCTTGAAAACTTTGTTGGCAAGTTTGTTCCTGGAGTTTTCTCCGAATCAAGCTTCAAATTCATGGTTTCCCTAGTAAAATACAAATGAAAATTTCTTGCCTTCTGTTTTTTTTTTTAAGTGTTATTTGTCACTGCTCTGACACATCATGACATACACCCTGTTCAACATTCAGAGAGTAAACAAGCATCTTCTCTGTGTGCCATGAGCTCTTTCCAAGCCACTTCATCATATGTTTATTGCCAGTGCAGCCAACTGATGAGAATGGACACCCACTCACTGTTGAACCTGAAATACACTGGAGTAGCTCCTGAAAAAATGTTGATAGATGGAGTAAAATATCCATACTTGTGAACCAGTACAGCCTGTTTTCATTCACCACCATCAGGTCACCATGAGTGCCTTAATCAAACAAAGGGAAATTTTACATGCAGAACAGTTGCTGCAGTTTTATACTACCTGTGTAATAATTCATGACCTGAGTAATAAAGAACTCATTAAACCTATTTCCTGCTTTTTCTTTATACATAGACCTCCCAGCAGTTTAAGCCATACATAATGAGTCCAAGTATTTTAAGGGATAGTGTTAAAATTATCTACTATCCTTTTATATCTGAAATGATTCTTCTGTTTTCTTCCACTACATTGCTAGCATAACTAGGAAACAATAAATTACCCTAATTACATGTTATTTATTAGGCAGCAAGCAAATAAGTCATTCAAAGGCAAATCCCTGTAGCTATTCATGGAACTGCTTTAGATGACAAAGATATAGTAAACCAAGCAATCTTTCGTTGTATTTATTACACACTCTTTGTACTAATGAACAATAACAGGCTTTGCTGTAATAATGGCTTCTGTTCTGAGTTGTGGTAAATGTTATACAGGCCATATTCATCAAAAGTACGTCAAAGCCATGGATGGCATGGAAATTGGGTAGCTGGTGAACACCAATGATTTGGAGGGCTTAATAAACATAATGTAAAATAATTAGTGTCTTTAAAAAAACAACATGCATAATGTACTAGTGGCAGCTTCGACCCCTGAGAAACACACAGTGTTGAAGATGTTGGCAATTTATTTTTAAAACCCCTACCTTCGGAAGAGCCTGTGCATTTTCTTTGCTCTCAATATGAGACACCCCTTATCTGCTTGTTAAGCAAGCATTAAATCTGCACCACAGTGGGATGAAAATGTCTCGTTAACTTCACTCATCACTTGGAGTTAATGAACGCTGTAAACCAAAACAAGTAAATTTGAATATGAAATCACAGAAAGAAAAGAAAAGAAAGAAAGAAAGAAAGAAAACAAAAGAAAGAAAGAAAAGAAAAGAAAGAAAGAAAGAAAGAAAGAAAGAAAGAAAGAAAGAAAGAAAGAAAGAAAGAAAGAAAGAAAGAAAGAAAGAAAGAAAGAAAGAAAGAAAGAAAGAAAGAAAGAAAGAAAGAAAGAAAGAAAGAAAGAAAGAAAGAAAGAAAGAAAGAAAGAAAGAAAGAAAGAAAACAAAAGAAAGAAAGAAAAGAAAAGAAAGAAAGAAAGAAAGAAAGAAAGAAAAGAAAAGAAAAGAAAGAAAGAAAGAGAGAAAGGAGGGCTTTGGACTTAAATTTGAATATGAAATTACAGAAAGAAATAAAATTAAGAAAAAAGAGAGGAGGGCAAAAGACTTGACTAAGTACTCTGGCTTCAGTTTTTAAATGCTTTTGAAAGAAACTGAAATACTTATCTTCTTCTTCCCACATAAGAATTCTACACATTCTGATATGAAAACACACTCTCCTCCTGCTGAATATTCATGCTCCAAAGAAGCTGATACAGGACAAGACAACATAAGAATATTCTTCACTGTGATGGCCAGGGTCATCTCCCAGGAACTGTGTTCAAATACACTTTTATGATGCAAGCATTAGAGAATCTAATCTCCAACAGTCTTAGGAGAAGTACCACCTTTCGTGGGCATTTGCTTGGAGTTTTAGTTGTCTTTATGCTGTTCTAGGCCTGACACGGTAACAATATACTAAGAATGTCTATTGGCTAAATCTTGCAGGTGGGACAGGCAAGACACTACAGTGAAATATGCACTCAGATGCTTAATATTGCCAAGCTTTCAGAGTCCTGGGAACCACAGGAGAACATGTAAGAAACTTCACAGAAAGTCACTGAGAGGTGTTGTACAACTAGGGTTGGCAGTTAGGCAGCTACCATAAAAATTGACATATGTGTGTCTTTCTATATGAGGCTGATGGATTATCGTTAGAGGAAAACCTAAAGGCAGAGCAATATCTTATTCACCTTTCACCCTGCAGAAGGCGAGTGCTCTCAAGAGTACGGGTGAGTGCATCTGGAGGACACAAAGGAAGCCTACACTATGATAAATGAGAGTGAATATAGGGCCCTTGGTATCCAACACTGTTGTGAGCACAAAGACTTGCCACTAGGTCCCGAACATAATGAAGAAAAAACATGCCATTTTTCAACATGTGACAAAGCATATAAACCCATTCAGTTGTTCAAAATGCACACAGAAACCCATATATTGCGCAAACCCATATGAAGCTTTGTAAGGGTGTAAATATTCAGAAAAGTCTCTACTTATGAGCTAAGAAATATAGTAAATGCATCATTATTAACTTCTGTTATTATGCAGAAATAACACTGACAAATGCTGCCATCACGTAATTCATATAATGAGTTTCAGCAAGGATGAGATTCTGAGTGTGGCTTTGATTTCCTTAGAGCTGGGATAGATTAAAAATAAATCATAGAAGTTATTGCAGATTTAACCCTTACATCACTGAGACATAAGTCTGACCTATATTTTGTGGACAGTTTTTGGACAAACCAGCTAAAATTTAGAAATTCCATCAAAGCTTGACCAAGAGCCATAAAAACCCTTGTAGATCAGATGCTAAGCATCTTACAAGCTGCTTTAGAAATAATAAAAGTACAAACTGTCACGTGGAATTAGAACTACAAAAGGTCTTGTTAGTTATGGCTTTCATTTGGTCTGCTAAGCCATAAAGGATGTTCTGAATTAAACTGTTAGGGCAAGCTTGTGCTCTCAGGGACAAGCAGGACATCTTCTGTTTTCTAGACCCAGCTCTGCTGTAATAGTTTGTTGATTCATCTGAGCCAAGCAACTGTCATTCTTTTTCTTTCTCTGCAGATCATTTTCCTCCTTAACTGCATTTTTGTCCATTTGTCTGGATGTGGAAGCAAGTACGTGTTTCTGTAGAAGCAACACAGTAAATGTTCAATAAAATAAGTTCAAGGCTCTTTCTGCCATAAAGATGGGTCAAAAAAGGCCACAAACACTCTAACTCTGTCCTAAATGTGGATAGCACTCGTGAAATTTATTTAAGATCTTCGCCATTTGTATTTGTTACTTCATGCACAGCAAAGGATGGTGAAATGGCTTACCCATTTCAACAAATAAGCAGTAGGTAATAGATTTTAGGGTGACTTTTTTTCCCCCCAAAATAACACTAGAATGCAGTCCAGGAGTTCTTTACTGCAAGTCTTCTTTTCTAGAAGCCTATTCCTGCTCTCTTTACTTAAGTGACTTTAACAACTATTTCTTACTTAAGATGACACTGTCCAAGCATATGTAGTGGAGATGCCCATTACAAGGCAGAGGCGGCTTCAGAGAGAGATAAATAGAGAGGAAAGATGATGGGGAATATGTGGTACCTGTATGATGTGCTGCAGTCCTTTCAGAAATGGTGCAGAGGCAAGGCTGTAAAATGTCCAGTGCTGAACATAGAAATTTACAGTGGCCAGACTGAAAAGATGCTAGGGGACTGTGATTTTCTTTTTCTTTTTACTTCTTTTTTTCTCCCTAAAATGTATTGTAAAAATAGATCCTTCTATCTTTCTGCTAGGAGGGAAAGAATAACTGCATGGTAACTGTAGTGTGTGTGATGGTTATATCCCAAGGCAACAGTTCAAAATAAACTACAGAATTTCATATTTAGTCAAATGATATATGAATGTGAATTTCGTTCTGTGGACAAATTCTTAATCACCCAGGGACAAAGGAGCCCTGATTAGGTGAATGTGGAGAGGCATTTCTCTTTAAAATACAGAAGATTTTTCACCTCCATATTGCAAATTGTCTGTTATCTTGAATAAGTAGTCAGAGAGCAAAGTTAAGAAGTGTCTGGATAAAACAGAAATATGACATGAAAAATATATATAAATCAGAAGAAAGGACAAGGAGGATGTAAAGGATAAAATAAAATTGGTGACAGCTGACTGTGCAGCACAGATTCCTGAGCTAGTGACCATGCAAATAGATAAGTATACAGGACAGATTAGCTGAATATGGCTATTCTCCTGCTTACCAGACTGGTTTATACAGAGCCAGTCAAGCATCTCTGACTCACAGCCGAACTTCTTCAGATACTCCATCTACAAATGCTAAAGAACTGACTGTAGCAACCAAATGCTAAAAGATATGCAATAAAAATGTATTAGTAGTATGCACTATAACCTCTGGGAATTATGCCCAGTGTTTTCAATAAATCAATGCAAGCAAGCACCTGAGTTCTGAAATGTCCACATAAAGATCTCAGATTAAATGTAATTTCATCAAAAAAAGGGAACAAAACAAATCTCACAAATCTGGAAGATGTGTACATGTTTCAGTAATCAAAATGGAAAAATAAATGCAGGTACAAGCACTGAAAAACTATTATTTTATTTACTATTTCCTCTCCAAAATCCATGTTCTGAAAAACAATGTGATCTTCAGGAGTAAGAAAAATATTCTGAAATGCTGTACTTATCCTAACACTTCCACAAATTATCATTATATTGAGCAAGCCTCTAAGCTTCAAGTCTCCATTTCTACCTATAATAAGGAAACCATTTAAGGACATTGTCATACTTTTCCATGACATTGTGAAGAATTTGGAAAATACTGTGTGACCACATGCATCACATTGATATACTTTACAAGTTAAGCCCTCTTGATATTGGATCGACTTCCTTACCCTTGTAAGTGACAAAGAGTGAAAAATAAACATACCTAAAGCATAACATTTTCCTTCAGTGAGGTTGGGTGTTTTTTTTTTTTTTTTAGATAAAAATTAAATTTGATGAAAAGCTTCTAGCAGAAATTATTATTTCCATAAACAGTTTTTACAGTTTCACTCAGATAAGAAAACTTCAAGATGATTATTTTGTCTGTGGTTGTAGCAAGCATTTGAGCCTGCTAAAAATAATAATTCTGGTTTTAAGGAAAATCAGAGAAACTCCCCTCAAAAAGACTTTCTGCTAAAAAAAAAACCTGATACATTATTTCTAATTTACCAAGTAGTTTGAGGAAAATATTATGAGCATATAGTAGAAAAGTATTTGGTATAGAATTCCCCTCCTTTCTCTGTTTTCTCTAAAACAGTAACTATTATTCTGAGAACATAATTCAAAAATGAGCTACAGAAAGCCTACTATAATGTCAAGATTTTGGGATATAGAATAATTTTAGGTATTGCTCTGGACTCTGCCTCCCTTCTCAGACTAGAGTATTTTAGCAATCAATACTCACTGTTAAGAAAATTGGCATCAATGGAAACACCAAATTAATGGTATTGAGCAAAAGTGTACCCATTCTGTCAATCACAAGACTAACCTGAGCTCAGATGCTCATGTGCTGACAGTTTTTTCACTGACAGTTTTCATCCTAAGTGTGCTGAAAAGCCATGAGATCAACAAACGTCAAACATAAGTAGTTTGGGGTTCTCCTTTATATATCTCAGATTACATCTGAAAGCTTGCTTGTGCCTAAACCAGAAACCACATCTTTGTTAGTCAAGGCAAATAAGATATGAAATAATGCCTGCACTTTTCACTGTCTAGAAGTGTGCTTCAAGATCTTTTATACCTCAGGATAAATAAAGTGGTTGATCTGTAGCTCTGTTCTCAACTACCTCCTTTCACTCACTGAAGCTTATCATATTCATGAGGTATACATGAGGCTTGTTTGGATTTCTCTTATCCCTCTAACAATGCTCTTACCTTTCCTTTTTTTTCTAGGTGTTCTTAAATTCATTTTCTTAACATCTGCTGCAAGAACTTGTATAGATATTTGTAGATATAGTTGATGTATCGTTTGACATTATTAGGGTTTTTGTACGAGTGCAGTGAATACCACTGTTTGAGTGTATTTTATAGTCTTGTAAAGAAAAAAGGGTAAGCGTATCCTATAATGAGAAAAAACATTACAACCTACAGCTGCATGAGCAGTGTGAAGGGAAAGTGGAATTGTACCATTCATCTTGTCAGAGGGAGCAAAAACCAACAGGTCATTTAGAATAGCGGTTTTTGAAACCCTTTCAATGTGCCCTTCTTTACCTTGGGATACTTGCCTACTGCTCCAACGCCCATATGAAAACTGTTCATTGGGAAATTATCCCATAGGCATGCCGGCTGTTCTATTGTAGCTGTGAGAATGTGGTGAGCAAAGACAGAGATGGGGTATTGAGCAACATAGAGCAAGAAACTTCTAACCAGGGAATAGACAGCCAGGGAGCCTGTTGCTGAGACCCACTCTACAGCATTTACTGTTGTCACCTGCCCACCAGGAGGAGTCAAGGCATCTCCTGGCTGCTCCAGGACCCTGTCTGTAGCTGTTACCCCCTAACCTTTATTCCTGGCCAGCCACATCTCAGCACATTTAGACAAAACATAATCAAGTGACATTTTCCCACTGTCATAAAATCTTCAGTAAGCAGTCTTGTCTATAAAGGCCTGCAAATGGCAGTGAGGCTGGCAATAATCACAAAGAGAAACCCTAAAAATGGTATGGAAATACCTCATCACTCTGAGTTTTCACTAGGAAATTCAGACAAGCTCCAAATTTTGAAATAACAGAGCTGCAGTCAACTGGAGTGAGACTAGTAGAGACAAACGAGTCAGAGACTCGAAGAGGAAAATGTGAAGAGGTTGCCACACAGAAAGGGAAACAAGACTATCTGGAGAGCTTTGTTTTTGAAACATCTTTGGAGGGCCGCAAAGAAGACAACTGAGGAAAGAAAGAGAATGTCTCAGGTCCTTAAACATTGCTTTTAAGGGCTTTAAGCCTCTTAAGCATCTATGAAACTAAGAGAGAGCACAAATCAAGCACCAAAACCACTTCAGAGCAGAAGCATTTTTATTGTCATTCTTATTAATGCTAACAATTCAGAAAAGAAGAAAAAAGCTGTTATAGTGATTTAAAGCTAGTTCAGCCCAATTATTCCTGCCTGTCCCCACCCCCAGTGCTGCAAAAGGGAAAGGATTTATTGGATAGACCCTCCAAGCTCTTCGCTTCACATACAGCTTAACCTTTACTGGGAATAGAAACAGGGTGAGAAAGGATAAGTGGGTACAGGCACTGAACTTGGCTTGTGGCTGCTCTCTCTGCCTAGTCTGGATGCCCCACATTGTGATTCTGGGATACTTTCAATTCTGGGGAAATATCCATGCTTTTCTAAAGAATCTCTTTCCTTCTCCCTCACCTTTCCACCTCCACCTATCCATTTCTCTGTGATCAGTCAAGGGGAGAAGACTGCATTTTGAGCACAAGAATGGAAAGAAAAAAGAACAAACGGCAGCAGGAGAATCTCTAAGTGCTTCACCCCACTCACAGAATTCTTTATTTTATTCTGACCTTAAATGAAAAGCTAAGCTTTTGTGAGACTAGAGCTTACGGATATTTCCTTTAATTAAAGGTAAACTTCACCTTGCTTATGTGTGAAGACCTATTACACAGAAAACAGAAAAACTTGATGCAGAACACAAGCAGAATTGCACAAGAACCTTAAAAATACCAATATGTGAGTTGGGAGAAAAGGAAGATCTTCCAATTTGAGAGAAAAAGACAGACACTTGCATGATGCAGGGCAACTAAAGCACCATTAGCATAACAGCAAGGAAGATTGCAGGAGTGAAACATGATACTGATCATTTTGGCTGTTTGGGAATATTTGGGATTGACCTGCAACATGCAAAAGTTCAAGCAACATTTGTGGAAACTAGGAGAGCTCAGCACCTTGCAGGTTCATGCTTATCTGTATGAGTTTGTAAGGGAAACATGAGATTTTGTGTCTATAGATTTGCTTGTAGACATTATATTGTCTTTGTATTTTATGCTTCCATCTTTTTGATGCCCTTGGTTCAATCAATGATGAAGATTAAAAATTCCAAGGTGGGAAATCTAAGTTTTATAATTCATGTTCATTAAAAGACTTATGACACAACACCGCTCTTTGTATGATATTCAGTGGAAGAAGTTAAAAAGGAATTATTGTAAAAGAAGTGTTTAGTTTCTCCAGTGCTGTATAAACTTTACTGCAACACTGCTCATGTTTTCCAACCCTTAACTCCCTTTCTCCCCCTAATTGTACTCCTGGATGACTATAATACAGTAATTTTCAAATATAGCAAATTATATCACAGATTTTGAAACATGAAATAGTCCAAATGAGACTCAGAATCCAAGGCAAACTGTCACTGAGGTCAATATAGACACTCCTACTCAGCTGTGGATAAAACCCGTGGGAGAGATCAGTATATTAATTTCCATTCTTAGTCTAGCCTAAGGAAAGAATCCAAATACACAGATGAAAAATGCTAAATGTCTCCACCTTTAGAGCTGTCTTATTTCCATGTACTTTTAACCCATGTTTTCACAAGATATCTCTAGCTGTATCTATTCAGCCCCAGAGGACACTAGTTCCTGTTTCCACCAGTTCTTGAACTGTGCTTGAGAAGCATTATAGACAGTAGGAGAGCAGGGAGGAACTAACTTTGTTCATCAAGCCAGACCTCTTCGGTTCACACAACTCTGCACAGACATGATTTTGATGTTCATGACAGATGCTTTTGAAGAATGTGTCATTGAAGGCTCTCCATACATTGTTCCTCCCTTCCTGTCACACTGAGTACTCTCTGAAGAGCTCTTAGAGTATTTGTTCTGCACAACGCTTAATAGCATTCCCAGACAGCCTTTACAGAGCTACAGCTACAGGCCACCCATCTTGTTTCAAGTGCTTTAACAATTCCTCAAGATTTTAGTTTCAGAAGTTTTGAACCCATTCATTAAAGGTCGCTATGTTTTTCGCTAAAGAGTTGTACAGAGAAGGAAACATCTTTTGTTCACAGAAATGTGAATATTTTGAAATTTTTTTGCCAGCAACTTCTAGAACACTGCCATTGTCTCTAAACTTTAAAAAAACATGCTGAACAGTGCCAACTAGAAATGCTCAGGAAAAAAAATTCAATATGACAGTAGAAAGAGGGGAAGGGTGAACACACCTGATTTGTGGTATACAGCTGTCAGCAAAGCACTGCCAGTAAACAGATGTCCTTCTTCTAAAGACTTTTCAAATTCTGAAGAATATGCAGGCAGAAGTATGGGGGAAAAGTGCTCCTAGCTAGTTTCAGAAAGTTCAGTCAAATGGATGAACAGATCACTGGGATGCTCCAGCTATTATGCAGCAGTCTGGTACATACAATCAGGGAAAAAAACAGCTTTCTTGCCAGTGGCTGAATTCAACATAAAAGTATGTCCAGATCTCTAACTTAGAATATTTCCAGCTTTGGAGTTTTAAATTAATTATGCTGAATCATTGAAATTGCACCTACTTTACACTTTATAAATTTATTTATTTTTTTATTTTTCATTCTAAATCTGGAAAATATAGTTTCTGGAAAGAAATCGTATTTTTTTTTTGTCATTCCTTTCTATATCACATGATAGAAGTGAAAAAATGAAGTCATTTTAGCCTTTTGAAGAATGGGTAAGTATGCAATTTGTGCTTATTTAATATGAATTACTTGTAAAACAAAGGGACTAACTGAAGAGTGAGTTATGAGCACTCCCAATATACTGTTTGGTTTGCTTTTTGTGGTTTGGTTTTTTTTCCTTCCTATAGATTACCAAGGTATGGGCTACCGGAACTAGCCCGAAACTACAATAGGGATTGTTCAAATGCCTGACCTCAAGTGGAAGATAGATACAAAATTAAGAGAATTACCTTCCTTCTGAACTACACTGCCATGGATTATCACTGAGCTGAAAACCCCAGAATCTGGTGGAAACTGTAGAAAGCTCATCTACTCTAGCTTCCAGACTGTTTTTCTAATCCATTCTCATCTAAATTGTAGTCCTTAGAAGACCAAATCTACCAGCCAGAAAATTAACAAAACAGGAAATTAACATAAAATATCTACTTTGTCTGAATTTTAAACACAAGTCATTCTATGAAGTGAAATGGTGCAATCCAAGAAATGTCAGAGATTTTAAGTCCTGTGATTCATGGACTATCAGTCATGTAATACAAAACGGGAGTTTTAAAATTATGCCAGGCAGGTAGGAATTTTTAAAAGTTAAAAATAATTAAAATCAATCAATTTGAAGAGTATTATAATCTAATGTACACACATAGTGATCAAAGGTCACATCTGTATGTCTATTAGAAATGTACATATATAGCACATGAATAAACAATTCACCCTGGCCTCAAGAGACTCAAGGATTAGAATCAATTATTACAAAGCTTTGCTGTTTCTGCTGTTCTGCAAATGGTGACAAAGATGTTACCCTGCTGGATCTTCAGATTATGTTTTCAGCAAGTCTTCACATCTTTAAAGGTAGTTTAAATCTATTACTTTCAGTGTGCATCATCTTATCACCTGCAGCAAAGTTCTTCAACGTTAACATTTCATGGCCTGCAACAATACGTTGTGTAATAATTTGCAGTGTAGACTATCCCTAGGCTTTCTGTGAGTCAGATCCCCAATGGAAAGTTCTTGACATGATCAGAAAAGACGAAGGGAAAAAAACCCCAAAACAATAAACACATGGGGAAGGGGAATATATCCAGATAACTATATTATCCTTCTAGAAAAAACACTCGTTAAAGAGTAACTAAGCCTAAGAACTGAGTCAAAAGCCAGATAACTGCAATTGTTCTGGATTTCTTTTAAGGAAGCGGCATTTCAGATTCTTGTGGAAAGAACATGAGCAAAATGAGGGAAACTTTTTCGAACCTGGGGATATGACACATTAGAATTCCAAAGTAGACACTGATCAGTATTAAGCAATGAGATTTCATTTGCAGATCTCATGTAAAATTAATTTTCATAATTCTCTTAGTTCCTGTCTACATATACATATTTTTTTCTCATTATCTATTTTATAACCATATTTGAATTCTCCTGTTCTGTGTCTGGGAAGCAAAGATGAGAGATAGATATTTTATTATGACTCAATGCAAAATGCACTCTTGAATCTCAAACTGCTGATCACATGAACTGGGGCAGAGTTCCCTCTAAAAATTTTAACATGGCATAAAAACATGGAAAAAAGAATTAGCTATTCCACTGAATAATCAATTCAAGTGAAATTACTGCTAAAATTATGCTGGGATCTGATGTTTAAAGTGCCTCTTATGCAATGATACTTCCTGTTTAAAGCTCATGATTCAGTTTGACACACTCTTCTAAAAGTATGTTTAGAGGCCACAGACTGAGAGATAGTGCCAGCAGCAGCAACCCATTATCTTCATACCAACAAGCCAATTCAGCACAGTCGCTCCTACCAAATACACCTGAGTTCTTCTATTTAAGTATCAGGAAATGTCTGACTGCTTAGCTAGCAAGATTTAACAAGATTACAGACAAAGGAAGTATGACTTCAGGCTGTTGTCACATTCACTCCAACTCATATTCATAATTTCTTCTGATCTATCTCTAGACTGATGATGTGCAAAGAGGGTAAAAAATATACAGATTCCACTTTTATGTCAGCTTTATAGCTAAAGAAGAAGAAGCAGGATCTGTAAAAGAAATTTGTGCCACTACTTCATCATTGTGGGGAGAAGGAAGGTAAGAAGCCATGTGTATTCGTACCATGTATCCATTATATGAGTGAGGTGTTTACCTGCAGAGGAGTTTGAGCATCTTTTGCAAACCATCCCAGCCCAGTTTTCTAGGGCTAGCAATGTGCATCAATGGGTAACCAGACTTCTAAAGAAGGCAAATACAAGCATGAGTGTGGCTTCTTTTTGTCAAGTCCTCTTATTTTCACTTCACTTTGATGGAGGTACATGAAAATGGAAAAATCTTGGCTTAATGATGCTGCTCATACACATCTTCCTGGAGTTTTAGCAAGGTACAGCAGACAAAATGAAAAAAAAAAATCCTTGAACTCACTCTGTATTATGTATTTACAGCTTACTACTACCTGATAAAAATAAAAAAATAAGTAATAAAAAAGTCCTATAAGATTTTTATATATCTGAAGACATGTTAACCAAAGTTGTTAATACAACTAAACCACAGTCTGAAACTCAGAAATTTTAGAGACTGGTGTAAGTCAGAACAGCAGAAGTTTCCAAGAAGTTAATTGAATTATCCATCTCTTTCTGAACCTTAATCTAAAATATTACCAACATCTATGTATACATACTTATACGTATATATTTTCATGATATTCAGGGTTAGAAAAGAGGAGTGAGGGAGGGAGAGCATACAGTTCTGTTATGTTAGAGTTTTCTTCTCATGGTCTTCAGCTAAATTGCATGACAAGCAAAAAACACAGGGAGGTAGAATGACAAAATGACAAGTTTACTCACTGTCTGTATTTCAGAGTGCTTAAATTTTATACACAAGTGTCTAACCTCAGCCAAGACTGTAAACCCAGAATGCTTTGGTATTGCTGTCCACCATGAAATAGTGACAGAGACATGAAATTTCAAGGCTGCAAGAATAGCTGGACTTGGATATTCCAGGTGAGACTCTTCCACTGATGAAGCTGCAATTACTTACTCCTCACTTTTTCAGTCAGCTGAATCCTATGTGACTATTCAAAACTGTAAAAGATTTTGAAAGCTTTAGCCCACACATATGTGTAACTGCAGGATACGTTTCTTCTTAGGAAGTTAAAAGAGATATTTATACGTCACACAATGTAAGATGTATAAATATACCTTAAAAATAGGCACATTCCAGATCATTATATCTGGCCAAGAAAATACAGTGACCCCAGGTCGCCACACAAAGCCTCTGCCAGAAGGTTGAAGGCTGGCCATCGCAACCACAGAAATTGACCAAAACAGTACAAGCAGGAAGGAAACAGATTTGGACATTGATTCAGCAACTTTCCTTGGCAGCATCTTGCATCAGGCGTTCCTATGTACCCCAAATGGATTTTGAAAGCATTCTGCACAGCTAAATGTAAATGTTTCTTCCGGTGTGGCAACACTTGTCGGCACAGAATGGTGCCAGTTCAACATTTTGTAAAAAAAATAATAAATTACATTCAGTGCAATTTGACTTAGAGCTCCACGGATCTTGTGGCCAAGGGCAGTCCTGAGGTCACACTGGAAACACTCTTCAGATATTTAATTTCAAGACTACCTCTCACTTCCCTTGATTTCTTGAAACTATCTATCCGACCAACATAGACACAGTTGAAACTTTCAGTCAATGAATATGTCCTTTCAGTGACTGAGGGAAAAAGAGCAACTTAACTATTTTCCCAGGTATCTTGGAAAAAGAAACACATTGTTCTATGTCTGGCCTATCTTCAAGATAGTCTTTCCTTGATTAAACTTTTCAAAATACTAAGCAGGGCTCCAGAGGAGAAAAGATTTCCTACCTGAGGGGAAACAGCACATGGTATATGCCCTGAGAGCCTTTGTAAGCCAATATCCCTTACATAAAGTACTTATAGATGAAGAAAACTTCTACTAACTTATCAGCTGTGTAAATGGATGAAATGTTGGAGTTTTTGTGCTCAGACTTTCAGTGAAGTAGATTCTTTTTTTTCATGCAGTGGAATGCTGCCTATTCTCTTCAACGTACAGGCGGCTACTGAGGGGCAAAGCATAATAGTGATGGAGAAAGAGGGCTCTGCTGCTCCACGCAGGAGGTAGATTCCTGCCATTGTCAAGCTGGCAACCTTGCTTTCCAGCACACGCTCTGCTGCCATTCAGAGGCTACAGGAAGAGATAGATCTTCTGAAGAAGCAGAGACAAATATTTGATTTAGATGATTATCTTGCAGGTGTCTCATCATCGCCATGATACTTAGAATTACTAATTATTTTCCTTCCATTTATGTGTATCTTTCTGTGAATACATATATGATGGCATAGGTAATTAAGATTCCTGATCACTGTGACCCTTGATCACCCTTTCAAGGGGAGCTCAGTAACGGAAAATACCCTGTGCTGGAGGAGAAGAAACACCAGAGTTGAGCCCAACAGAAGTCTTGGTTCATCTGCTTTCCTGTCTCTTCTTCCCCTCTTACGGAGTACTACTTAGGTAACTGCAATGAAGCATCTGTCAGGTTTCCTCAGTCCACTTCAGTGAGGCTAATGCTCACTTGTGGCTAGCCTTATTGGCTCCAGAAGTTGCGGACAAACATAAACAAATGCATAAATCGTGTGCCAGCACAGGTATTATCATTTTTTTAAAGCTTTTTAACAGCATGAAGTATTGCTTAATTGTCTGCATTCCTTGTCTGGACTAGGTGGTATCACTCAAACCCTAATCTGTCCCCTCATAAAGGTCAAAGAGGATGCAATTTTGTGTACATGTAATGAAAATCATTTTTCCTCCCAATGCTTCCCACCATAACCTACTTTCTTGTTAGGTGACACTAAAAAAAGGGATAGGTACCTTAAAAACAATAATTTAATAGTATTGAAACAGCTTACTATGTTCGATATATTGGATTGATTTTTACATTACAATAGTAAGAACATAGTTTTATTTATGGAATGCCTGAGTACAAATGGAGATAGAAAAGCAAACTGTACCATTTCACCTATTTTTAAAATCAAGTTAATTTTCAAATGACAAAACCAAATAGCACCAAATCAGGGTTTTTTTCCATTCGAAAAGAAGGGAGGGGGGTTATCTGAGGTTTTTGCTAATTCAGAGAATGGTGGTTGAGGAGACAATGTTCCACATTGATCAAAATTAAAACATCTTATTACATTAATTGCTTATATTTTCTCAGTAATATTCTGTTCTAGGAAGGTCATTGATGTTCTTCTGCCTTTACTTCAGCTCAGAGCAAAGCTAGTTTTGAGATGCTGGGTAGTTCACACAGGAAGAAGTTTATGATTTTTCAGCCACTTCTGAAAATTACATGTGGGGGAATGCAGTACTATTCAGATTTTTGCGGGCTTCTCTGTTCAAGTTTCACAGGCAGAATTGTTTTACAGACTAGTGACACATTATGTGATTACACCAATATGTATAGTTAAGTGGTTACAGTATAGGCATATTACTACTTTCTAATGTCAGCAGTAGAAGCCTTTTGCCAGGAACTGAAACTGCTTTGCTTCAAGCAATTAGAAGAAAGTACCATACATGACTCCATATTCAGAATGTACAAGTGCTCCAATCAGGTTATTTGAGAGGTATCAGATTTGCAAGATAACCTGTGGTTTCCCAGCAGCCCATCTAATATACAAAATTATATGCTTAGGCAATCAGCACATGAAAGTTTGTGTTCATTTTGTCAGATAGCTATGGCATGAATACACATCACTTAGGAGGCTTAAGCAGAAGAAAAGCAGGAGGCTTCTTGTTTTCCAGGTGAGACACAGGGGTTCTTGAATGAGACATGGGGGTTTCTAGTGAGACACGGGGGTTCTTGAGCATGGTCTCCCCTATTCATAGTCTGCATCACCTGTTTCCATCTATTGCTCCTACTGCTGTGAAACTGCATCTCCTCCCTTGTTGTAGTAGTTGGCACTGCTGTCAGTGGTACCTCTGAAATGCGTTTAGTACTCTTGTGCTACAGTTCTTGCTGTGAGAGCCAGAATGTGGCCAGGTGCAGGAGGCACAGCAGCAAGTCTGAATTGAAGTTGGAAGGTGGAAAGGGAGGGAAATGGAAAAAAAGGACATTTCTTCCTGCAACAGAGGACAAGGAAAAACCTAGTTAGCTACAGAGAACTGCCTCAGGAAAAGGGACCAAGAACACATGTTATTGAGCATCCCTGGGACTCAGCCTCCAACCTCCATTTCTCAGGCTGGATCTCTGATCAAAGATATTGGGGCCTGGAGGGAAGTGGCAACATCATAGCTGGGAAATACAGACTTAATGAGATAACTTGAAGGCACTCTGCTGTAAAAAAAAAAAAAAAAAAAAAAAAGAAAGAGAAAAAGGCTTCAGTTTAACTTTCTACCCAGAGTGTGATGTGTAGCTGCTTCTGAAGCCCTACGAATTTAGCAGCAGCTGCTGGAAACAGCTTAATTTGATGCTAAACAGGAATAATAAGTCTTGCCAGTTGCATAGTTAAAAGGCAGCCAATTCCTTCTTTAAGCATGTTTTCAGATGCAACCTAGGTCCATCAGATATGGCTTGAAAGACCATCCAGGATGAAAGCATATTTGTTGACTGAGTCACCAAAGGCAATCAATAATAGAAGGCAGTAGCAAGAAAGAAATAGCATAATACTATTTCAGATAATGACATATAGCTTTAAAAACAAGAAGGTGGACATGAATCAGACTGAATTTCATTATTTTAATCATGGAAATGCCCATTTGGCTAGAAGAGTCCTCTTCCTAGACAGCAAAGTATTAGATACTGGAAGGCAGATGTTTTATGACTCAATAATGCAAAGTGACTGCTATTAATTAATCAATTTTATCACTTTTTGATTGAATTAAAACTGCACAAATACTTGCATACCAATACTCAGAAATATCTTCTTGCACCCTTTTTAAACAGTAGGCAGATTGGGAGCACAATAGGGGTTACAGAGGCAGGTCCTCATTTTTGGCAAGGACAGTTTCTGGTATCTCAATCCCTTTCTACCTGCTGCCAGGCCCCAGGCAGTGCTAAATAAAGCTACAAGTGCTGGAGTCATGGTCATTCCCAAGCAGCCCCCACTTTCTTACCAAGAGAGGCAAAACAGCACTTTCCCATCTGTTTCAGAGAATAAATAACCCAGCACTTCCTCCACTCACCTCTCACCTCTGCCTCAGCTGCAGATGCTTAATTTCTTCCAACACACACCTGGGTGGCCCCAGCTATGCACAGCACTCCTGGGGCTGCCCAGACACAGCAAGCAGACCCTGACCAAATATGATCTCCTCTAAGGATCAACTCATATATCAAAGGGATGAGTGAGACAGAATCCCAGGCCCTGGCTGTTCAGGGTTTACAGCAGGTTTGGTTTTTTCTGCTGTGCTCTTGCTCTAGGAAGGCAGCTGCATTTCTGAAGTACAATCTAAGCAATCAATCTTCTGTTTCATTTCCCCCAGCCTAGCTGAGAAATCTCTCAGAATTGCTTTTCTTGAGTCTCCAACTAACAAGGTGGTAATATATACTTATATATTAACACCCTCCCCCCCATGTATTCTATATATATATATTACATGTATCTCCCACATGGGGAGGTAAAACACAGGTGGCAAGACATTGAATGCAATGTCTTAGTGCAGCTGCTCAGAGAGACCTGTTGGGCTCACACAGGTTTATTTATCAGAACTGCAATTCTTCACTCTCTAAGAAGTGCCTGAATGTTTCAATTAAATATAAAATAAATAATTTTATTTCTACCTCAGCATCTCCAGTGGTAAATATCATCTTACTTCATATATTGAACTGAACATATACTGGACTTAAGAGCAAAAAGTGAGAAATACTAAGACACCAGGAATTAAAACACATTGGCATGCAAACCAAAATAAGTCAATTAGAATGCAGAGCCAGTCAGAAATCCCATACCGATGCACACAGGTAGAAACAGTTAAAAATTAGAATTTGTTGAAAAGTAAAAATTGGAGGTAATATCAGAAAAAGCAAAATCTAAATTTTGAATGTTCTCAGTTTTCCATGCTCAAAACCTTTTACTGTGGGCTAAGTTAAGAATTACATGAAAGTTTACATTTTTAGAAGTTTTGGTAGCCAATAATATTTACAGGTAAATTGTTGACATAATTCTAATAAAGTAGGAAAACTCATATATGAATCTTTTAAGAAAGTTTATACCATAGCAGAAACTGACTCACAAGCTTTTTCAGAGACTGCAAATTTGGTCAACCATATTTTCTTGTGAGAGAAACAAATTTCAAACAGAAGATGCAGAAGAACAAAACAGAATCAGGGAGACACCTCTGTATAACGGCAGAATGAGATTATTTAGTTCAGGGAGGATGAAGTCAGAGGCACATAGAACAATTTTGAGAAAGCAGATTGTCAGCTCTGATTTATTCTTCCAAAGAGCATGAGAGCAGGTTGAAACTGAAAGCAACCAAATTTCAGAAAGGCCCTCAGTCTATAATTAATTTGTGGAATCCATCACGACAACAGCTCACTGAGGTCTTGATCTTGGCCACTTAAGTGGTTAATAAGCCTAGCCAGAAGCTGCATGGAGTATAAGTGTATTCTTATTAAGACGTAAATTTCAGTACAACTACATGCTTTTTACTTTTTATAGGTTATTGCCAAAGAGAGTACAGGATTTCCTGCAAGAAGGGAAATACAGGTGTTCTGAAGTTCAATGAAAATACCATTTTTTCCTTTCATATATTTTGTTTGTGTGAGATCTAAATAACATTACCTTCTGACCTGAAGGAAGACATTTCACGTCTTTTCAGCCATTTTTAATAAAGCAATGCAATTAAATGAAAGGAGGGAGTCAGACACTTTTCCTGTGAAACCATGCAGAGGAGGAGAAAACACTGATAGTGATAGGAGATAAGAATGGAGAAGGTCCTACTCGTTAAAGCCCATTTGGTAATTCTGCCTGTCTGTGTGAGATGGTGCAGCTCCTGTCTCCCACAAGGAGCTATGCTGCCTTCATGGGGTGGTGGTGGGGGGGGGTGTAGTTAGGAGCTACCAGTCTCTTCCACCTCCTTTAAATCTGTTACTTCTGGACCTGCATGCAACTCCCACACCCAAGTGCCAATTAATTTTACTGTTGCAGCCCGATGTGTTCTCTTAGACCCAAATAGCAGCTTTAGTTGAGGGTCATAGAGAGAAAAAAGACAGGGCAATGGAGTTGATGAGCAGCGAATGCATTCCCATGGACAGTGGAGATAGGCAGAGCTACTGCTTTCTCCTCCCTCCCTGTATTTGGGTATAGGACAAATGATGTTCTCTTGGACCACAGAATAGGGCTTGTGAACAGCCAACATCAGTAGGAGAACGTGAACAAAAGTGGGGGACAAAATAAACCTGCAAGGTATTACAATTTGTTTAGTCTAAATTAAAGCTAAGAGCCCAAGACTTCTGGTGTCTAGTTTTTCAGTTTCATGAGATAGGCAGTCCTGTCCAGCTTTGTCTTTCTTTCCTAGATGCATTTGAAGGGACAGTGAACATATCCAGAATGTCATCAGCAGTCACACCCAGCAACTACTTGGCTGGCAGAAGGCAACTCATCATCTCTAACCCAGGTCTATCCCCGCTGTGCCACACATGTGCCAGAAGCAGCAGTGCTGTGATGGTGAGGAAGAGTCTTCAGTGGGGCTGCCATAGGAGGTTTTGGAAATCACGTTCTTCCTAGCAGACATTTGGCAGGACTGCGTGCCAAGCAAGTGCTTGTTCTCTTAGAGCAGAAGTAATCCTGGAGGGAAGACGTGTGTGGCCACAATAGGAATACTGATGGGGGAAAGCCCAGCACTGCCCCAAAATGAAGATCAGGGGCAATATAGAGAAGAGAAGAGCCCTGTCTGGGCATCCAGCACCTAGGGCATAGCAGGCATTTGGGCTCTGGGCTTTCTTCTCTTGGAGCCACAATCAAAGAAGGTGGGTAGTGAGGAGAGGCAGCTGGGGGTCCTGGCAAAACAGCAGCAGTCAGGCATCTGTGTGCATGCCAGTGTGGGAGCACAGTGGCTGTGGGCACAGAACTTAGCAAAAAGCTGAAATCAAAGGCAAAAACCCCACACAAACAAACTATCAGAATACATAATTATAGTTTTCTAATATAAAAGCAGTAGTAAGGGTTGGGTCACACAGAGCTTGCCACTGCATACCCCTTCAGTGGCAAGCAACGCTGTTTTCCTGGGTTTGTTCTCCCTATATTCTTGTTTCAACAGCAGATGGGAAGGGCAGTGTAAAAGAGCCGGTCTTCCCCTCCCTCTCGCTTAATCACCCTCCCTCTGTAGCTGCTGCTGAGAATTGTAAGAGTTAACAGGGGGGGAATTAAAATGAAAAGGGAAAAGGAGAGGGACTGGCATAGCATACAAATCAAAAGCAACTTGTAACACCAAATGACTGTTCGCAAGGTCCAGCCATACTAACAATAGCCTTCCTTCAAGTTCACCTTATAGCAGGGAGAAAAGAGGTGCCTGTGGTCTCCAGGGAAGGCAGGGAAAGAGCGGTGGGAGATGAGAATAGTGGCAGAGGAGAAAGAGGCAGCGAGGCAGGGGGAGGGAGGAAGAGCAAAGGGAGGCAAGGGGGAGAGAGTGCAAATCCAAATGTCGATTTGTAGACACAGTGAGGAGAGCCTGCTGGCTGACAGGCTGATTTATTGGATTCTTCCAGTTAATCACTGCCGGCCTGTGGCCAAACGGATCTCCAGCAAAGCTGAAAGGCAGCCGAGGGAAACAGGCTTATAAGCATAAAGCCGCATAATGGTGTTCAATGAAGTGTGAGACTTTTAGTTCAGTCTCAGTGAGCCAGCCACATCGCCGGAATGTCAAAGAGGGATTGTGGGTGGAAAAATTATGGATTTAAACTGCTAGCTGTAAATGAGGTCAATATGTCTGGTTCATAAACAGTCCGAGCCTATTCCAAGAATGCAGTGAGGGGGAAAATTAGCGTGAAGCCAACACTGTAGACAAACCTCATTGAGATATAATTGCAGCTATAAATACAAGTGAAAAGCTTACCGAGTGCAATAAAATACAGACATGGTTTTTTATCTCCCCCCCAACCCCATATTTCCTTCTTTCAATCCATGCATTTGTTAAGTGTTGTGCATCTATAATATTCCACCCCCTCCTCCCTCTTCTTTTCCCTCTGACACCCAGTGTTGAAATTAATTGAGTGTTCTTGATCTCCCATTCCATTTTATTCAGGCAAGATTGGAAAAAATCAAAAGAGCACATCTAAAGCATTTTCTTCCCTTTTGCTTTTTTATTTGAATCAGGTTGAAATGTGTAAAAAAAAAAAAAAGCCAAAAAAAAAAGCCAAAAAAAAAAAAAGGCATTGCAACTTTTTTATATCTTAAAAAATGCAGCAAAATGTCTTTTTAAACTAATACATCTGTTAGATCATTTGAATCTCAATTTAATGAGGTGACATCAAAGGCAAGTACTGGATCCTATGGAGAGTCTCTTTCACAAGATATCTGGTCTTTGCTCATGAAACATTGACTTTAAATTAATGTGATGTTTCAGATTTTTTTTTTTTTTTCCTGTGAGTCTTTTATTACTGTACGGGGGGCGAGGGGAAGCAGCACCAAAGGGCGGGAGGACAGACACTGAGCAATATGCCTTACCCAGTTTAAAAAACTGATACAGTAATAAATTGAAGTCTAATGGCTATGGTCAGACTGTTTTTTTCCCCTAAGTCAATTGATTTAAATGGCAGTAATTTGGCTAGCAAGGCTAGTCCTGTTTAAATTAAACCCATTAATATAATAGCACCAGTCTTGAATGAAATCCATCTGTAACAGAGCCTACACCACTCAGTGGTTTAATAACTGCCCAGGGATGTCCTGAAAACACCCACATCCATACAAACAGGAGTAAGAGATTGAAACCAGGATCCAGAAAACCTCCTGTTTCACTAAGGAAAAGGAAGAAGGAGACACACTGTCAAAGAAAGGTGGAAAATAACATTTTTTTCTCAGCAGGACACATGTAAGGAGAAGTCTGTTGTAAACAGGGAGGGAAAAGTCACAAACCTTTATTCTTCCTCTAGAAACACAATATACATCTTCTTTCTCTTGTCTTTATATATACATTTTCACAAACTCCTTACTCCCCTAACTTCTCTTCCTCACCTTGCCTTGACTTAAATTTTTAGCCTTATTATCTGTACGCATGTTGACTGACATAAAAAGTCTGTTTCAGAAAATGTTATATGGAGCATCAGGACCAAAAATGACATTGAAATGTATCTGAAGATTAACATTCAATATAGAAAGCTTATTCCTGGCAGCCTTCAAAATGTGGTTAGGATTGATCTTTTAACTTCCTCTCCCATTGTTCTTGATTCTGTTGTGCCAGGCTGCTATATATTGTGAGGTAATTTCTTTCCCAGCTTGAAGACTATGTAGGATTTTCCTTGGACCTATCTAAAATCAAGCCTTGACTATGGGAATTTGAGGATACAAGTCTTCCATTTTGATGAAAGCACCTTTGAGCTTCAGTCTCACCTTTGTGCAATCAATTGCACTTTCAAAGTTGTTAATCTCTTGAAAATAAACTAATAGTTCCCCTCTTTACTTGTAAACATACCAAGTTAATTTTACATTTTGCTTGTTTGTGTACCACCTACTTAAACCTATGGCTGGTTTATGTTATGGATTCATCATGTTAGATATGAGTCAGTTTCAGGTGAAGTTTTTTGCTCCTCTGGAGAGCATATCAGTGCTGAAACTTACATATAATAAATATAATATTTTTGTCTGAATTTAGTTTTGCACTTTGCAGTAGAGAGAATGAATGGTGTTTTGGGTGACATACCATCAGATGTATTACATACCCTTTCGTGTATACAGCTGACTAATTCAGATCTTGGAATGCGCTTTGGGTTTTAATAATCCCCTGCTGCTGCTCGTTTGTACAGACAGCAAAAGAAGAAAAGACTGTTTCACTACTGTCTTTGCCAAAAAAATCCTCCAGTAATCCTGACCCATAACCAAATCCTCCTCTGAACTGGAAAAAACAAAACAAAACAAAACAAAACAAAACAAAAACAAACAAACAAAAAAACAAACAAACAAACAAAAAAAAAAAAAAACAAAATACCAAAACAAACAAACAAACAAACCCTAAAAAAATAGCACATCCTCATTTTTTTTTAATGAACTTTCAATCAAACCAATGAAGAGGGGAAATTATTAAACAACACACAGGAACATCCAGGGCAAGCAGATGTAGATCAAACTCATTTGCTGCCGTTCCTCTCCTTGAGTTTCTCAAAGCTGAGACCATACAGTCTAGTTATATTGCTTAGAAGAATCTTTTGTAAACAAAGGTGCAGTAATTTTCCCGTGATTGAAAAGTCATCTTTTCTTTGTCATTTTTGTGAAATCTTATGTCCTAAATCTGCACCACACTTCTTGTCATAAACAGAGTAGTCAACACAACATCTGCACATTCTGTCAAATCCTACAAGACATCAGTGAATGCTAATCAAAATTCTGCAGTGGGCCCATTCCCATGTTTTTGGGCACACTTACTACCTACGGTCACATTGTCTATCATAAGCTTCCCAAACACAAGTCATCACAAGATGCCCCAACTTTACACCACTGAAACAAATTGCCATTAAAAGCTAGGATACATCTCCTGTTTTCATGTACAAGTGGTAAAGAATTTGCTAAGAATATTCACTCCCTCAGTTTTTGGTACTGCAATCTTCCTTAGCTGATGGATGTTTTTCTAGGTTGCAGCTTCCTATGAAAATCTTGAGACTAAAATATTCTTAGACAAAAACGAGGGCTTGTTAAGTGCATGTGGGGCACTAACACATTTACAGAAAACTGTACTGCAGCATCAGGATCATGTAACAGAATCCTAATTACTGTCTCATCAAGTATCTGGTGTAAAGTGTCCTGAATGGGCTTAATATGTTGTAATGAAATTAAAAAACAAGCACAGAAACTCACCTTAGGAATTCAATTGTAATTCCCATGGACTCTTCTCTTTGAAGTGAATTTAGTGCACATGAGAAGTACTGGATTGACAGGGAACGAGTACCTTGCAGAGAACAAATTTATTTCTATTCAAACAGTTTGGTTTTTGTATTAGAAAATCTCCTGTCATGCGGTATTTTAATTCACAAGAAATTACCAAATGAGGAAATGATGAATTCTTTCAAATGCTAGCCAGGATTCTATTTATCAAAAAAAAATGTAGAGAGAGAGAGGAAAAAAAAAAGAGAGAGATTCACGATGCTATTGTCATTTTACTTTCAATGTATCATTGATTGTGTCATAAAATGAAGTAATATAAATGATAATAACGTGTTGTTATGACTCTGTGTGTCATTTGCATTACCTGACATTCCGAATTTTTCAATTCAAGTGTTTAGAACAGAAAGTGTTGTCTTTGTTCATGTATTGGTAAGTACCTCCTGGCTGGGTTCCCTGTAAAAAACACATCTTTTGGCATATCTTCAGTAAAAATAATTCATTCATTTACTAGAAATGGCACCCTCAAACCTATATAATTATGGTTATATAGCCACATATTACGACCTATTCATGAACATACTGTATAGGTTCATGTATATATGGCCCAGAGATGAGCCCTGTATCATACACATTGATACATTCTGCTTTGTGCATATTTGTAAATATAGGGTTTCTGATGTCAGGAAAGATAACATACTTAATTTTCATGAGTTGGGAATGAGTACATAACTCACAGATGGCACAGCAAAGCCAAGCCACTAATGGATTGTGTACAGTCATCTCTACTGGATGAAATAAAATTCCATTATAGTGACCACCATCACATGTTATATTTATACCCTATCAGAGACCTATCTTTACAGAGTAACTAAACTTTTTCTTACTCTTTGCTGAAGAAATTAATTCCATTGAAAAAATAAAAATATATATCTCTGATTTTGTTTCCAACTGGAAGTGTCTAAATCTGTATTTCATAGAAGGAAACACACACACGTTAATAATGTGGCGTTTTTCCTAGTCTGTTTCTGAGATCTAGTGGAATGAGTTCATCTGTCCCCTGGATATGATGGAATTTTTGCTCCTTAGATTTATACATCTGCGGCTTAACATCTTTTCATTATCTGATTGTGATTCTGGACATTCTCTGGTGTAAGAACAACTCAACTCCCTGAAAAACAACACATGCAGTCAGTTGAAACAGAATTAGGCCTTTGTCCCTCATTTAGCTGGGGAGGTATAGTTACCACTTTTCCTATTTAAAGAACACCAGAAGTAACAGGAATAATTAAGCCAAGTCTAAGACAGATACATCAGCTGGAAATAAGTCTGTGTGTTATTGCTGGCAACAAATAGTTATGAATACAGTGGAATCAAAACAGGTGAGAAAAAGCCATCTCTATGTAATGCTGTTGAACAGCAGTATGCAGTAAGTTGCATATAGACATACAGGAAAAAATTGTAAAGTTCTATTCTCTGTGCTTTCTTGCTGTTGTCCTTTCAGATTGACTGTCCTTCTACCCATATCAGCAACAAAATAGAAGCCTCTTTCCAGTTTCTAAAACCTACATGCCCATGTGATCTTACTGGGACAATTCAGATTTTCTTCATTTAAACAGAATGTTTAATTTCTTTTTGAAGCAAATAAGCACTCCAAGAATTGCCATAAAGTATCATTAGCTTGTCTAAGTAGATTTTGGAGGATGTAGGTAGAATCTCAACCAAGCCTTTGTGCCAATTTTTACATTTTAAGAGGAACCTAATGATAAATAATCAAGTGGAACAGAAGACCTATCTCAGTAGTTCAAAGAAGCCAAACTGCAGGTTTTACCATATTCTTTACTTATATTTTATATTTTATATATTTTATTTTTTATATTTTATTTATTTCTTAAATACAAACAGGAACATATAGGAGCTAGCTCTCTGAAACATGTCTTTCCATGGTGTCTTAATTTATCTTTTTTTCCAAGTTAAAGGATCCTGTTAAATTTGGCTATAATGCATGATGGTGCACTTACATAATGCACTTATAGCTATATGAACTTATAACCAAAAAGTGCATTAACAGCCTGAAAAGACGTGCAACTGCACAGCATTGTATATTAGAATGCATACCCAGGATTTCTAAATCTTACCAGGAAAGGGTATCTCACAGTTATCAACATGTCATCACTGGCCCTCTCAAATCAAACAATTGCTTTGATGAAGCAACTTTTAAATTGCTGTCTCCTTGTACTGGATGGATGCTCCAGCTTGCTGGAACACTGGCTTGCTTGAAACACTTCAGTTAGCCACCTGATTTCTTTTCTGCTCATATGATAAGGTGCTCACAACTGTACTGACCTTGGTGGGTTGCTCAGTGTTTACATCAACATAAAAGACCTTATTAGTGTATATAAATATATAAAGGGGGAGTGTCACGAGGATGGAGCCAGGCTCTTCTCAGTTGCAAACAATGATAGGACAAGGGGCAATGGGTACAAACTGGAACACAAGAGGTTCCATTGAAACTTGAGAAGAAACTTCTTCTCAGTGAGGATGACAGAACACTGGAACAGGCTGCCCAGGGAGGTTGTGGAGTCTCCTTCTCTGGAGGCATTCAAAACCCACCTGGACACATTCCTGTGTGTAACCTTATCTAGGTGTTCCTGCTCCATCAGGGGGATTGGACTAGATGATCTTTTGAGGTCCCTTCCAATCTCTAGCATACTGTGATACTGTGAAAAGATAACAAAACATGTTCAGCTCTACAGAAAATTTTTGGACAATATGAAGACAACCTTTTTAGTTTGCATATAGCAGAATATAACTGCATACAACCTGTGTACTAGTTGGCTCACCAGCATGGGAAGATAAAGAATACCACTGTGTTTTTTTCTTTTTTTTTTTGCAGTGAAGGGTCAATATATGTAATCTCATATCCTAATGAGGTAAAAGCACCTTAAATTCTGCCAGAAGTATATATGAAATATTATCTTCTGCACAGCTCTGGTTTCATAAAGTACAAAACAAATACTCTAGGAGCTGATGCCACAATTTATAGCAGGGAATTCTGAGGAAATATTGAAGTAATGTTGCAACTACAGAAGTTCTTGTGGCAGCATTTGCCAGTGACGTGAACAGGTGCATTCTCTACCTTCTTGTCTAACAGAGGCAGAAAGTAACTTTCAACGCTCCAGAATATGTAAAAAAATCTCTCCTTTATCCTTCTCCTTCTTGATCTTCCTTTTTTTTCTTTCTTTCTCTCCTTTTTTTTTTTTTTTTTTGCCAAGAAATTATTTGGTTTGCTGAAATAGACTGGTTTAATAAAACTGGTCTTCTTCCTTCTACTAAAAGTTTACCTGCGAGAGCCCCGAACATAATAAAATCAGATTATGAAGGCAATCATATTTACTTGTAATAAATCAAATCTTGCAGACATCAGTTAAGTCTCCCTTACTGCACTGGGACAATATCGTGCATGCATACATCAATACCTGAGGTGTCAGAAATATATTTCATAAGTTCAGAAAAATTGCATACACACTTGCAGCACCATTATAAGCAGTGAATTTGTAATGTGAACATTATGATGTATAAAGTGGTTTTGTTCCTACATTTAATAAGCGCCACATGTCAAACCCACAAATGTAATGGAATTTGCTGGTGATTTCTTACCATTAGATGTAGGTTATTGTTTTCAGGAAGAGAACTTTTCCGCACTTTATCAACAGTATCCAATTTTAAGAAGCCATCTTCTTTCTCTTCTCTGAGTGCAGCAGATTCTTTAGATTAGTGAAATAAAATAAAATCCCAGCCAGTACAAGTCAATTCCAGTTGCAAGGAAAATGTTTCCTTTGGACTACCCCTACAGAAAATATGTGGGTTTTATTCTAATTCTAGTACAGGTTAGGATACTGGAGAATTTTAAAAAATCTTTAGATAACCCATAAATATTGGGTTGCACAGAGACCTTTTTCTTGCAGGATTCTTTAGGTCTGACTTAAGGTACAGTATAATACTCATGCACACATGCAGAAGCATTTTCAGTCATTTTATCACCTAGTAAAGTCCATTGATGCATCACAGATATTTTCAGCCAAAATAATAGAAAAGCAGAACACTTTTTCTTTTCCTTTTCCTTTTCCTTTTTTTTCCTTTTTTTCCTTTTTTTTTTTTTTTTTTTGTTATTTTTTGAAGTTGATAAAATGAGAAGACTTAGTCTTAGACTTAGTCAGTGAACCATGAAGCTCCTAGGGCTGGAACACCTGCAAGGCTCCAGCAGCCTGGTGACAGCACAGAGGATTTCAGAAGCTCCAGGGCTGCAACAGAAAAAGTGAGCAAGGAATGCCAGAATGGGATGGGACTATCAAAAACATCCCAAGAAATGCCTGATCCAGCAACTCAGTTTGACATTTTCTATCAGTAAAACATCTGTATGGAAGAAGACCTATGGAAGTGATATGTGTGAAGCTTTATGTTTTCTGTACAGATCTGTCTTTCCTGAGCTCAGGAATTTTGGCTAGCTCAGGTATATGTAATTTCTGGCCCTGTGCTGCTGGATATGGTCAAGTCCATGAAATGAAGAAAAGGACTGCATGTCCATATTGATAGGAATTTTAACTTTCCACGTGTTACTGCTCACACATTCATTAAACTTTACATGTTGACCTTTAGAATACATACACCAGAGTCCAGAACAGAAATTCAGCTCACTCCCAATTTGAATTGCTCTCTGAAAATTTATATTAAATGTTATTTCTTTGGATTGGGATAATCTCTGTGCTTGCCCTGGTGCCTTGCAGTGAGGGTCACCAAATACAGTAGGTAACCAGCTGCCTTCAAAAGGGAAGCCTTTTGAAATTATATAAGAACTGTGTTACGCTTATGTGAGGCAATAAAATCTTACAATTCCCATATGGCAAGAACTGTAGTCACACTGCCCAAGTTGCAGAAGGCAAGGGAAGGGACTGAAGAATGAAGAAACCTCCCACTGTAAGAGATCATGCTTGAGACCAATTACAGAACCTGAAGGTGCAGAAGGCTGTGGCACCCGATGAGATACATCTGTGGATCCTGAGCTGGTCGATGTAGTTGCCAAGCTACTAGCCATCATATTTGAGAAGTCATGACAGTCCAGTGAAGTTCCTGCTGACTGGAAAAGGGGAACATAACTCCCATTTTTATAAAGGGAAACAAGGAAGTCCTGTGGAACTGCAGACCATTGAGTCCCACCTTACTGCCTGACAAGATCATAGAGCACATCCTGCTGGAAACTATGCTAAGGCACATGGACAGTACAAGCATGATTGGTGACAGCCAACATGGCTGCACTAAAGGTAAATCATGCTTGACAAATTTGGTGGCATCTTATGATGGGGCCATGGTGTTGCTGGATATGAGAGATTGGTGTCATCTGCCTGGACTTTGCAAGACTTTTGACACTGTCCTGCGTGACATTCTTGTCCCTAAATTGGAGAAACGTGGGTTTGAAGGATGGAAAACTTGGTGGGTAAGGAATTGGCTATATGGTTGCACTCACAGAGTTTCACTCAATGGTTTAATGTCCAAGTGGATACCAGTGATATGTGCTGTTCCTCAGCTGACTGGTGTTATTCAATATCTTTGTAAGTGACATGGACAGTGGGAACAGGTTGCCCAGAGGCATAGATGCATTTCTTCTCACATTAACACAACTGCAGGCAGGGGAGGATCAAACCATCTGAGCAGCAACAGTCTAGCAACACTGTCTATTTGACAACATCCACAACATCTCACCTTGTTCTCACCACAGTCTTTTTGCTTACACATGCATCTTCATAATGGTTCTGCCACAGACAATCCAGCTGAGACAGTCTGATGTGTTAAATCCAGATATTTCTTTGCTCTAGCTGAACTTTGTCTAGCCTGCAGTTGGAAAACATGCCTGTAGTTAATGCAGAGGTAAAGTAACTAAGGCTAGTTTAATGTGGCTAATTTGTATGGCAGTAGTAAGATATGCTCCCAGTGCAGGCTGCCCTACCTTGCCTGGAAACCAGACTGCCACTTCAGGAAGCTAATGAACACCCAAGACCTTATTTACATTGAGTACTGACAACAATTCAAGTTAGGACTTTATATACAACTTTTATAGTCATTCTGTGGAATGAACTGCAGACTTAAGATCAGCCCCTTTTGGGGGGCAAGCTGACCATGGAATTGACTGGAATAGAGGCTGAATGATTGCATGCAAAGGAAGGTAGTGATTAAAGAGCATGATGGCTGAAGAGTACCACACTAATTTCAAGAATGTTTGATACCTCAGACCCAAAATTAATTGTCAATGCAATTTAGTGCCCAGAAAGGTACTATTCCACAGGAAAATGACAAAGCCACATGAAATAAAAATTCCTTGAAATGACTTTCTTCTCTTGGTTGTGGATAATACAATACTACTAGTACATTTAGAGGAAAAGTGATTACCTGCTTGCTGTGCATTTCAGTACTGTCCATTAGAAATTTTACTGGGGAGAATTTAAATTACATTATTTGAATATCAAGCTGAAGGACATCTTGAATACTGAATTGTGGAAAAATAGCAAGGTAAACGTTTTTAATAATGTACATAAAAAATAAATAATCTCTGTGGACTCTAATCCTGGTGACATGAGCCATTAGGGTTTACTAAGACAAGAGGAGATGGTGAGCAGCTGGACCCTCAATTTTTGCTGGTTTTATAATGGGAATAAAGACAGTTGAGAGTGCTATTTTTATTCCTTGGAACTGCTGTTTTACATTCTCTTAATAAGACCATTCATAGTGTTGTAAACTTTATTCAAGGTTGTGACTTATTGTCAGGTAAGTTTGCTCTGTAGTGTTTTTGTGTTTTCCAGCAGACCTCATAAGACCAAATTTAATCAGTAGAGGTTCATATTGCCAATGACTTCTCATTTTGTTTTTGTTTCATTTCTCCATATGAAATTGCCTGAGGGTATTTACAGCTGTGTTCTCTAACAATATCTTATTCTCTTTTCCCTGAGTAACATTAAAACAATCCATTATTTAAAAGAATTGGTAAACTTTATTCCTAGAAAGACACCATGTCTACACACCATTTGCTCTGGTTTAAGCTAGGCCCAGATTTCACAGGCGTTTCTTCTAGGTAACACTTATCAGTCTATGTTCCCTCTGCACTGCACAGCTGTTTTTTCCCAGCAACCATTCCCCGTCCAGTGCCCTTTCAGTTGCCCCAGCACAATATTTATACAATGTGATATAACAGAAAAAAAACAGGGCTTCAGTTGAACCTGAGAAATATCTGGTTTCTGACTGATCATTGCCCAAGTTAGAAATACCATTCTGGTAGGAAATGAACCTGCACAAATGAGACAGGGAGGAAAGAAGGAGGCTACCTAAATTGTACTTGTCACTGACAGGAGTGCTTAGGAAGCCTATAATCAAAAATAACATTGCTGTCTGAAACAGGAAAACATGAAAAAACAACATGCCACCATGGTACCCACTGGTCTCTGTTTATCTCTGGATAAAATGCACGAAGAGACAAAACACATGAAAACATTCCAGCTTCTCTTCTGAAACACACAGTAGATGAATCCCTAGCACTTTAAAAAGCAAAAAAGCAGGAACAATAAATAAAAAAGAAAAGCCCTAAATATCTTTTTAGGTCTCAAAGTGGACCTGTTAGAGTAAGTCCAGAGAAGGGCCATAAGGATGCTCAGAGAGCACCTCTCCTAAAAAGACAGATTGAGAGAGTTGAGATTTTTCAGCCTGGAGAAGACTCCAGGGAAACATTGTAGAAGCCTTCCAGTGCCCCTAAAGGGGGCCTACAAGAAATCTGAAGAGGGACTTTATATGAGGGCATGCAGTGACAAGACAAGGGGGAATGGCTTTAAACTAAAAGAGGGTAGATTTAGGTTAGATAGCAGGAAGTAATTCTTCAATCTGAGGGTGGTGAGGCACTTGCACAGGTCATCCAGAGAGGTTGGGGCTGCCCCATCCCTAGAAGTGTTCGAGGCCAGACTGGAAGGGCCTTTAAGCTACCCTAGTCTAGAGGAAGGTGTCCCTGCCCATGGCAGAGGGATTGGACCTGGATGATATTTAAGGTCTCCTCCAACCCAAACTGTTCCATGATTCTGTGAGTCTAGTTCCCCTGATTTATAGCCACTGATAAACTTCACAACACTCTGTGAAAAACTGTATCGCTAGAACTACATACAACATTTTAGGAAAAAATTGGGGGTTTTAGTAAAAGTTCAGATTTGAAAGAAAAACATTGCACTGAGATACTTTTGAAAATAAACCACATTAGCTCTTTAAAATCTAGCTTTATTTTTTCGTTATTAAGAGAAATATTTTCAATACAAAATATTTTCAATATTAAAAAAAACCCAAACCATAAACTCTTATTTAAGTTTACCTTTTCAACATTTCTTTTAATATTATAGGCTATATTTAAATCTTCAGTCTAGGCGGAACACCTAAAGAATCCTTTTAAGATCATCTTGGTCTACATTTTTTGGTCTATAGCTTGTTGAAACTCTGACCTAATTAGTTCATTATCTTAAAAGAGTACCAAAGCTGTTATTATTATTACTATATGGATTTCACAAATGAAAAATCAAGATACATGGAAAGTAGAGGACAAAATGATCGACGTATCCATCAGTGTGGTGTAACTAACTTGAAACAGACTTACTTGCTTTCCCACAGGGCACAGCTTTTTCAAAATGCAGGATCTATTGATTTCAGTTGCAGATGTGAGTGCTCAGCATTTCTACAAATCAAGATCTAGGAATCTTAAATTAGTTTCAGAAAATGAGGAGCATACACTCAATTAACCCCTTGAAGAAACTGTGATTTAAAAAGTCTTGGCCAAGATCACACAAAAACTTAGTGGGAGAAACATAGAGTAAGGTGGTCCCTGAGGGACAACCACGTCCTTCTATGGGACCATCTTTTCTTTCAAAACTTTGCCTCATTCATCTTCCAGATGAAGTCACCTTGCACACAAAAGACTGGTTTATCTTCAGAAGTACTAATAACGAGGCAGGTGTCCTTTCATAGGAAGAATGTATGAGAGTTCTGTGTTTAACGTTTGCTCTGGCACTTCTGAAGTTCTGGGAACAAAGTAGCTCAGTCATGTTGCACTCAGGTCATATATGAAACTGTCCTCAAAGCTGGTGTTATGGAAAGATGTTATTTTACCCAATCTCTCCTATGCACAAAATTTGTATTTTAAAAATATCTAAATCCCCAAATGAGCTTCAAAAATTTTTTAACAGCTGTATTAATTTCTCTGTCGATATATATTTATGTGTTGGCACGTGTTTTCTGCTTGATCTAATGATTCAAAGGCAATCCCAAAGTAGTAACATTATCTGCTTACAAATCCTTGTCTTCATGGGCAGTTTATCATTTTGAGCACCAATTCACCATCCATTCCTTTTGCATGCCATTTAAGCCTAACCAGAAAAAGGAAAAACATTATCCAAAATTTCCCACTGTGCTTCTGGAAGCAAACCACCTTTTCCAAACTACATGCATCATGTTCTCCAAGAATGCAAAGAAATTCTACCTAGCCAAAATTGATTCAGACAAACAAATAAAAAGACGTTTTGGCCTATTATATAAAGAATTGAGGCATTTCACATCACCATGGTCTAAAAAAGGCTTCAGAACTTAATTGATAAAAAAATTTGAAAACTGACTGAGCAAAAGACTTCCTAGGCACACCAAAGTACTAGTAGGCAGTGGAAAATAAACCAACATGGGTGGCCTGAAATTGCAAAATATCACAGAACGGATGCTAAGAAGCCCTGCTTGGAAATGGAAAATCTGTTTGGTATGTCTCTGTAGACATAGTTTCTGTGATTAGCAGATACAGGAGTGTTCTTCTAGGGGATAATTTTACATTGGAAGGTGTTACACTGAGGTTAGACATACCAGGAGCTTGACTAACTTTTAGATTATTTTGTCTGAGAACTAGCCTAGCATTTCTACCGCCTTTGGTACCTCACAAATCAACTCGAATGTTCTTATCACCTAACATGCTCTAGCTTTTTATCTTCATAATAACAAAAACAACTCAATTCAGCTGTTCAATTAAAAAATATATTTTGTACAGTGTGCTAATATTAAGCCAAACCACTGTCACAGATAATTACTTCTACAGACCAGATAAAAAGAATGAAGAGAACATAATAAGCACTGATGTCAATATAATATTCCTTTTTACTTGATGTGCAATGTGCTTCTAAGTTATATCTACAGTGGTGGCTTAAGAAGACACTAACCTCTGTGTCACAGTGACTCCATAATTCTTGGCTTTCTTCTGATTCTTGGTGTTCTGATTCTTGGAACCATGTGGGTACTTTGTTGGCCCCATTCTTTTTCCCAGAGAATGCATTTATCAGCACAGAATGTTGTGTTCACCACAGCACATTAGCTACTTCTTTCTTCTGAAAAAGAGCACAGAGTTGCTCCGTAATGAGGATATTACCATCTAACTTCAAACCTCTCCAAAATTCCATCTGTTCAAAATTGTTGAGGTTTTCATTATATGGCAAGGCATTTTTGCCGTGTTTAGAGTAAAATAAGATTCAAAGAGAATAAGAAATGAAAGCCAGGGAAGAAGACAGAAAAGAACAAAAGTGCTCATTGGGACATTATATTACACAAGAATACAATAGATGTGGATTATTTTTCTGAAAGAAGCCTAATACTAAACCGGGAGTTATTTTTAAATATATAATTGCTATAAAAATTAAAACCCAACAGAATTCAAGAGGAAACTTGCATGCTTATTGAGCATTTTTGTGAGTCAAAACCACCTGATCCTAACCTAACCACAGCCAAAATGATTCAGATGTGGTTATGCAGGTAGAAAAGATGATCAATTTTTTTTCACTTATATCATCATTGTCAGGCTGCAAAATACTTAATGAGAAACAGCAGAAGCTTTAGGAATTCACCAGCATGCTCCTTTGGAAGAAAATTACACATGACCTGAATTATACCACCTCAGCAAACAAGGGTGAGCTCCTTTGGTAGTCAGAATAATCAAGCCTGTTATACAGTTTCCTGTAACTGTTCCAACAAGAGCAAGCAAGGTTTCACCTATTCTCTGGGCAATAACTAAATGAATACGGAGCATCACTCGGGCAGAGGAAGAGGGAAGTAGATGACATTTCCCTGTCAACAGATATTAAGTAGGTGCATTGGAAATCAACCTCTTTTCAGCAGTCTGACAAACCTACGCAGGGGGTGCCCGCATAGCACAGTATGCTAGATAAGACACCTTGTAGTATAGTGTCACAACTGTGGCAAGAACAGAAGAAGTAATAAAAACTACACAGAGATTGAGTTGCTTAAATTTTTTTACAGGCTGTCATACTTGACCTTTTTTTTTTTTTCTGCACAGACAAAGCTAGTAAATTCCAAATAATTTCAATTCATCTTGCATTAATAAATAAATTGGTTCATTAGTACTGTATTTATATCATCTACTGGTGATTAGAGTAAACAGCATGAGAGCTGTGTACTTGATTTTCCAATTGTTTCTTTTCATTTTATAGTCTTATCAATATAAAGCAATATCAAAGTTCTCACTGAAAGCAGCCACTCCTAGTTTCACCCTGCAGTCACCATAGAGAAGTTACAGCCTTGGCACTCTAGAATTCTTCCTGTCCTGCAGGACAAATTCTGTTGCATAATGTCATTTTCCTATAAAACAAGCTATTCAGTGAAACATTTCCTTCCTTTAGGCATAGATGAATTTTAGAGTAAAAAGTGTAAGCTTACAGAAATAAGTTTTTTTTTAACAGAACTCATGCATTCGTTTCATTAATATAAATTAACACTGTACAGAGCTGGAATACGTAAAGCTGTATGAACCAGTGGTCTGTGTCATTAAAGCAATCAGGATAAAAGTACTGCAAGGAAAGAGACCTGGTGTGTAGACTGACAGTTTAGATGACATATGCCAGTGGCTTTGTCTCCGAGGTGGAGTTGTGGTGTGCTATGGTAACTGCTGAATTAAAACGCTGAGACTAAAAGGAGTTATTGGTCTGGGCAGAGGGAATTTCAGGTCAAATGCTCAGGCATGTTTGCATGGGCACAGTATGCCAGAGTGATGAAATTCAAGGCTTACTACTCTTAAGCATGCACACAGCAAATGCTCTTGAAACTAAAATGATAACTTGGAGCTTGAGCAGAGGGTAATTACAGTCACCAATGAAGTATACCAGCAGTCAGACCTCAAGACTTAAATCAGCTTTCTTGGGAACGGCCCAGACCTTTTACCCAGAAGACTTGCATGTGGAAACTATTTGCGAAGCTGATCCTTGCTTCTTCTCAGCTGTTACCCAGTAACTAACTGCACAAGTGCTTCCAGTCCATTTCACAGCAGAGTCATACAGGTTAGCTTAAATGGCTCTACCAGGCAACCACAAAGCCCCAGGAAATCAATGCCATCGGTGTTTTACTGAGGCATTTGGTGGGTGCTGAGGAAGGAGGAACCATCCAGAAAGGACTGAAATCCAGGAAATTTCAGGCAGAAGTTTTTGATTCTTATCATCAGGAGTAAAGTTCTGTTGGCAGGATCACCGTTGTGTAGCTCAAAGCAGTGACTACTACTTGGAGCAAGCAGTCACTATCCATCCAGCTGCAGGGATGTAGAAACAGTTTATACCTTCTGATCAGCAGTCCTTTTCATCAGTAGCGATTGCTTATTTATGAACCTAAGCTGCCATTGCTGACCAGTTGCTTCACATTATGGCTACCTCGGGATAAACAGCCACCATGAAGCAGCAGGTATTTACAGCAATAATTTTACCATATAGCAATACATAATTATGATCAGGTGGTACAATTGCAACATCCATACTCCTCTCCAAACTTTGTCTTCCCCCTCACATCCCCATGTTCCAGCACTCTTTACCTTTCTTTCTCTCACTCAGATGTCTCATTCATCCTTTCCAGGCATCTTGTGTCCATACCTGTACTGCCATCTCCTTAGATCCTGTCCAGCACATGAGGGGACAGGACCCTATGCAAGATGCTGTCGGTACTTAGCCCAGTAGTTAGCTGGATGACTGGGGGCAGACAGCCCTTGCTGGGTGCCTATGCAGGCTGCTCTGTGCTGGGGGAAGTAAGGGTGCCAAAGACCCTGCCTGAGTGTAGTATTTTGACCAGGGCCCATGTGACATGGCTTCATGGCACAAGTATTCAAACAACACCCTGGAAAAATACAGTAGAGTTGCAGCTGCCAAACCCAGTGCTATGGTGGTCATTGTCTAAGCTGGTGCCTCAAGTAGTCTGGAAGCCAAACAGACAAAGATGCCAACCAGGTTGAACTTGCTTCCCTGTGATTGTGCATTTGTCTCTTTTGTTGTACTTCTCCTGTGGCAATATTGCTATGGACACATCAGAGCACACAGTGTCACTACGAATCTCCTCGGCTCTCTGTCTTGTATTGAAATTACACCAAGAAAAGGATATATGACCTTATATTCTGTAGAAAGTCTGAAATACATCTAGTATCTTTATCAAAAGAATATTGTTTGAAGACTATGAATATTTTTCCATTTCAGCATGATTATTAGCTAACTAGAATATTCAAAATATTCCAGAAGAAACTGGACCCCAGCTACTCTTTCTACATGATTGCATTATCAAACCTGTTGCTTTCATTTTTTATTGCATACTTTATGTTTTCAAAAATAATAATGATTCTTCCAAAATTTTTGCTTGCCATCCTTTTCCTTTTTGCTCATGGTCATCCACTGCTTTCAAAACCTGAGTTCTCCAAAACTGAACAAGAAAATTTGTTTCTGTCACTGTTGGATAAATTTCATGGTGAAAATCCTTCAGAAAGGCACAAAGACAATGTTGCTGTTCCCTCTAAGGTTGTTTGAAGTCTTGCCATTGATCTAATTCAGTGTGAAAATCCCCATTATCTTCTATTTGTCTGAGAGGTGTCATGAAAAACTACCATATTTAATAAATAATTGTCTAATCACATGTACATCTTCTAATCCAGTTCAGTTTCTATGTTTCCATCTAGTCTCTTAGAAGCTTTTTATTTTGGCCCTTTTTGTCTTCTTACTTGTCACTCCAGAATTTAAAGGTCTCTATTTCTATACAGGTGTTTGTTACAGATTTTTTTCCCTTACTGCTCATATTTTGAATTAACTTGTATATTCAATCCAGTTCTAACAATAAACAGTACTTCCTTGTTTCTCTGTCTTCTCTGTCTGAACATGGTTACAGAGATTCAAATGGAAACAGAGATACTTTAATGTGATTCTGACACAGGCTTCCCGATTTGATTTTGCCTCTCTACATATGTAGAGTATAACATCTACGTAATGGTTTCAAACAGAAGCAATAAAACTGAGCGAGCCTATACTAAAGCATATATTGCTTTCTAGGTATTCATACTGAATCAATATGAAGAATGGATAGGCTAACTTTGTCTCAAGCTGTAGTGAAGAAATAAATAAATGACTGAGCAAAGGTTATGCATTGCCTTTCACAGAGGATTTGATGAATTTATTTAGGAGAGGGTCAATCACATATCACCAAGGGGAAAGGTCACCAACACATTCCAAACTGCTACAGTGGAGAGTTGTTTGACACATTTTCTTGCTCATTAGCTAGTGAAATATCTACATAAATGAATAACCATAGAACCAAAGACAGGTCAAGGGGGTAGGGAGATTGACTGTAAAGCCTGTTGGTAAAGAAATAACAGAAAAAAACAAGTCCCTTCTTTTTTCTGTCTTGAGTTAGCCAACCAAGCGGAATAGCTTCATTACATGAAGCAGAGAGAAACATGCCTTAGAAGAAGAAATGACTTACCGTACCTGTTTAGGATGTGGGGACTGGTATCAAAATTTTCTGCTTTTTAGATTATGTCATTACTACACATCCTATGGTAAGCTCTTGAAGTATTATCCTGCCAAAGTCTATTTCGTACATTTCAGACAGAGTTTGGTTAAAAACACATGAAAATCTATGAATCCTCTGATAATTCTTCAATAAAAACAAAACTCAGTAAAACATCCCTGAGCACCTCTATCAAAAGAATAACAGACTATGAATACTTTTAATTACAGCATAATTTTTAGCCAACTAGAATCAAAGTATTCCAGATGAAACTGGACCTCAGGAACTCTTTCTACACAATTGCATTAACCATTGCATTAGCAAAACCCTTACGAAATACTTTCATTATCAAAAGTAATAATGACTCTTTTAAAATTTTTGCTTGTTATCCTTTTCCTTTTTGCATATGGTCATCCACTGCTTTAGCTTTTTTTTTCTCTAAAAACATCTAGAAGCCAAGATTTCCCATAGAATACAAAATTGCTGTGAATGCAGTCATATTGCAAAAAATTTAGAGGGAACTTCAGAGCAAACCTATTACTAGTATTTTGTATATTTAAAGCAGAAATATCTGATTACTAAATCCCATTTTCATAACTTCTACAATAATGTATAACACTAAAGATAAACTTGTATTTTTCAGTCATATTGTAAAAGGTTGCCCTTTTCTACACTCATTGTCCTTTTCTACACTCACTGAAAATTCATAAAAATCAGCTTACACTGAACTCTGACAATAATTTTAATCAAACATATTGAAAATTATTCCAATACATAGATTTTTAGGGAAAATGGATTCCTTGAATGAAAAATATTCCTGTTGCAGAGAACTTTAACCTAGTTCAGTAAGGGGTTTTTTTAATGAAGTATAAAAATTTTAAGAAGTTGCTTCTTTATGAATCAATTCCTTAAAGAACCTTCTTTAAAATTCAGTTTGCAGTGATGGTTTTTAAAGTCTCTGGGAGACAGAAGATTTAACAAAGCTTATAGAAAGGTGGGGATTCTTTGCTGTTCCTCATAAAACTGCCAGACAGCCCTGTTCTCATAAGAAACAAACAGGAAATCAAATAGCTTTGAGGAACACTCTATTATTTTTCCTTTCCCTTTCCATTTTCCCATTCCTTCTACCTTTCCCCTTCCCTTTTCCTTTTTTCTCTGCCTTTATCCTTTTCCCCTTGCTTTCTTTGCCAAGTCCCTTTTCCCCTGTCTCGTGTTCCAGAGAAGTTTTGATCAAGTCTGGACATCTTACCACCTAAGGAGAATTTAAAACATATTTTTTAATCCAATTATCCCTAATACTTGGGAAATGTTTGAATTTAATCCAAACCTGTACATGAATGCCGGAAGAGCGACCCGAATCAAGAAGACAATCCCAATGTGAGTTACGCTTCTTGTTCGATTTATTGCACAAGCTCACCTAATTTATACCATTGGTGATAGTTCACGCAACAGTAGTACATCTTTCATTGGCTACATAAACCTGTCCATGCGCCTGTCTATACATTGCTATTGGCTAAGCTAAATTTTACACACATATCTCTGCAACAGCAGGGTGCATGCCTTGCAATAAGCGGTGCATTCCTTGTGGCCAGCAAGCTCCTGTTTCAATGTTCTGCTGACATTTCTTCGACTCCAGGCCTCCTCAGCTCAGCTGAGTCAGAGAGAGTTCAAGGCTGTCTCACTCAGCTCTAATCCTGGGTTGGGCAGGCCCTCATGAGAATAACCCTGCTCCACACCTGAACAGTCTCATATATCATCATCATCACAAACACTTCACCTTGGTAGTGGCTCATGATGTACATTTTGCCTGCAAGAAGTGATCAAACAACTCCTAGCAGCTACTGGGCAACACACATTTAGCTCTCAGCTTTCTAGCTACTGAATGATTTCTGAATGTCTATTTGCTATGTGGTCTGAACAAACAGGATTAAAGCCGTGGGGCATTTGCACAGTTTAATTTTCACTTATTCTTTTTAGCACCACTAAGTATATAGCTGAGGTTTAAAAGTATTTTTCTTTTCCTTGACAGGTGCTGTACTTCTAATGCATAACAGTAGATGTTGTGCACGTGTTAATGGAGAAATAAGTACAAGCAGCAGCTATACCACAAATATCTATGAGAAGAAAGCATTCATCCACATAGCAAGCAAAGATTATAATGATCTTCTGATGCTTTCTAGAGTTTGACTCAAGAAGGCAAAGTGGATTCACATTATGACCAAAAAAGCTTTACGAAGACTGTCTTGTCAGTCTTGTCAAACACCAAGTTGGTGCTTACTCACCTGCCTGTAAGACTTTTCCACCCATCACAGTCCACGCTAATAAAATAAAGTAACTTGAACAGCTTCTGCAGTATCCTTCTGACCCCTGTACTGAAGTCTTGACAGGACATACTGACAACTGCTGGACAGATTTCTTGTATTAAGAGATTTTTCCAGAAATTTTATTTCCTGGCAAGTGTGTGGGGTGAAGTGGCATAAAGAGGCTATGGGGTGGAACTTTTACTAACTTTGCAAAGTGACTTCTTAGTTCCACAGCTTGAAAATATCCTTAAGCAGTAGTAATCTGTAGGCTCTTACCCTAATTTCAGATGAATCTCTTTTCACCACTATTCACATGCTTCTGCTTAGAGTAATGAATCAAAAAGGAACAAAGTATTAGCAATTAAAATTATGTGCACCATCAAGCTTCTAGTAAAGCAGGAGAAGTAAATTAGGCAAACTCTACCTTAATTTGATTATAGCTACATGAGCCAACAGAAGTTTTTTCTGCCTAAAATTTAAAATCAGAATGATAAAAAGAGGATGTAGAGACAGCTGCATCATGTTTTCTAAAATATCCCTAAATAAGAGTGAGATTTTTATTCAAAATCTAATGATGCCCCAACTCCTACTTTAAGATTTTCAGAGCAGTGTTATATAACACATCTGGAAACATGGTAACTTATCTCAATGAGTAAATGAGTCAAGGTGGGTCTTCCCACTTGTTACACTACCTCCACTGACTTCAAATGTCTGTAGCTACCAAGTACTTGAAATTGTAATTTTTCTGACCTTCCTTGCTCTCTGATTTTGCAGTCTCCCTTTGGCACCAACTGGAGACGCATGACATTTGATCTCCCAAGCCACATCCCTTCAGCCAGTGAGTCTCATCACCCTTATCCTTTCCAAACCCTGAGACTGAATTACCTTCTCAGCACCAAGTAGGACAAATCCAGACTCTTCAAATGACTCCCTGATCCATCAGTTTTATTGACACATGTGCTGCTCTGTATATCCATGCCTGCTTGCCCTCACAGTTTCCCAGCTACCAAGTAGAAAGGCAATTATTTCCCATTGCTTTGTCTTAGCTCAGCTCCAATTGCAGGGCCAATTACCTCTGCACAATTGTTATTTCAACTTCCCAACAGTTACCTGGTCCAGCAATTTCTTGAGCTACATTAATGATTCCTTTCAAGTTAAGGCTGTACTCCATACATTATGTTTTCTAATACTGAACTCAATTGTTCTGTATAGGAACTCATAAGCCTGAGATGCTCAAAAATACAGCATGTGTCTAAGCAGTTGCCCCCTGATCTGTATGAGGACCCTGAGTGCATTGTTACTCTGGAAACTCTATTAGCCCAATTAGCAAGACTGATTTAGGTGCTGTCTCCGGATTACTTTGTGCCTACTTAAAGACTGATGCAGTAATCTCCAGGGACACAAACCCTCAAATATTGAAATAACAATATATCTGTGTTGTTTTAGACTTGAAAGAATGTGTCTTTCCAAAGCAATGGAGAAAAAGACAGCAAAAAAAAAAAAAAAAAAGCAAGTAGAATTTCCTCTTGGAAAATATAAGATGAGGACAATTCCATGGAACATATTTGTTCCTGTTTGTGTCAAAGCAAATTTTTCACTTATTCTATGGCCAAATTTTCACAACGTGCTGAGCCTCCACCAGCCTTTTGTGGGACACTTGTTGGAAGACTTTCAAATAACTAACAACCTATTAGCTTGCTATAGTCCCATTAGCCCTTCCCTCCACATACACCTGTCTATGCATTTTGTTATTAGTACTGTTTCAAAAAATACTGGCACGAAGGTGGCTAATATATTCTGCCTTCTACTCCCATCTTTTCTGTGTCAAGCTGTGAGAGGACCATATAATTCTGCTTTCCTCCTTTCACAAGCTATTAAAGACTACCAAATTTCATGTTTTCCCTCTCTTAAAATCTTCAGACAGCATGACAAAAACCAGAGATCTGCCTCCTTAAGCAAATGAATAAGAATATACTTCCTTAAGAAGAAAAACTAGTGTAGCTACTCAAGGTAGTTGCATCCCCCCTCACTGTACCAATCTTCCATGCTCAGTAATTCCAATTTTTTATTTTTGGTTTTCAACAGGCCTTTAAAACAGAAGTGAAACTTCTGTAGGAACAGGATGCTATCAGTCGCTGTGCAAGCACCATATGATGCAATATATATATGTTGTGTATTATATACATTTTTTTAATCTTTCAGTTTGTTCTCTGTCAAGTCTCTTGACACTATGATATGCTAGGAAACAATTCTAAAATATTTAAGTTCAGAAATGACCTTCCTTTCTGAAATCTCTTTTAGGAAAATACTGTGGTGACACAGCTTTATATATAGAAAGAGAGATTTGGCCCTTAAAAAAAATGACTCAGAAGGGTGCAGAAGAGAATCCTTACAATTTGAAGAAATTTGTACTTCCATGTATTGCACTGAA